>NW_023045760.1:0-62858 GCF_011762505.2 Arvicanthis niloticus | reverse complement strand
TCTCTCCTCTCTCTAGATGCCCTTCTGTCCTCTATTCTCTCTGGATGCCTTTCTGTTCTCTTGTCTTCCTGGATGCCCTTATGTGCTCTCCTCTCTTTGGATGCCCTTCTGTCCTCTCCTCTTTTTTGATGCCTTTCTGTATTCTCCTCTCTCTGGATGCCCTTTGTTCTCTCCTCTCTCGGGATGCCCTTCTGAACTGTCTTCTCCATGGATGTCCTTTTGTCCTCTCCGCTCTCTGGATGTCCTTTGTTCTCTTCTCTCTCGGGATGCCCTTCTGAACTCTCGACTCAATGTATGCCCTTCTGTCCTCTCGTCTTTCTGGATGGTTTTCTGTTCTACCCTCTCTCTGGATGCTCTACTGTCTTCTCCTCTCTCTGGATGTCCTTTCTTCTCTCCTCTCTCTGGATGCCCTTTTTCCTTCTCTTCCCTCTGGATGCCCTTCTTTTCTCTCCTCTCTCTGGATTCCCTTTTTGTCTTCTCCTCTCGCTGGATGCCTTTCTCTTCTCTCCTCTCCTAGATGCTCTTCTGTCCTCTATTCTGTCTGGATGGCTCTCTGTTTACTCATCTCTCTGGATGCCCTTCTGTTCTCTCCTCTCTCTAGATGCCCTTCTGTCTTCTCTCTTTCTTGATGTCCTTCTGTTCTCTCCTCTCTCCTGATGCCATTCTGTCTTCTCTGTTCTCTGGATGCCCTTCAGTTCTCTCCTCTCTGTGGATGCCTTTCTGACTTCTCGTCTTTCTGGATGCCCTTCTGAACTCTCCTCTCAATGGACGCTCTTCTTATCTCTTCTCTCTCTGGATGCCCTTCTGTTTTCTCATCTATCTAGATGCCCTTCTTTCATCTCCTCTCTCTGTATGGCCTTCTGTACTATTTTATGTGGATGCTATCCTTTCCTCTCTTCTCTCTGGATGCCCTTCTGCTCTGTCTTCTCTCTGGTGTAAATTCTGTCTCCTCCTCTCTCTGGATGCCATTCTGTCTTCTCTTATCTCCTGATGCTCTTCTGTCTTCTCCTCTTTCTGGATGACCTTCTGTTCTCTGTTCTCTCTAGATTCCCTTCGTCCTCTCCTCTCTCTGGATGCCCTTCTGTTCTCTTCTCTCCCTGAATGCCCTACTGTCCTCTCCTCTCTCAGGATGCCCGTCGGTCCTCTTCTCCATCTGGATGCCTCCTCTCTTCTCCAATTTACGGATACCCTTCTGTTCTCTCCGCTCTCTGTACGACTTTCTGTCCTCTCCGCTCTCTGGATGCCCTTCTTCACTCTCCTCTCTCTGGATGCCCTTCTCTTTTCTCCTCTCTCTAGATGCCCTTCTGTCCTCTATTATCTCTGGATGCCTTTCTGTTCTCTTGTCTCTGTGGATGCCCTTCTGTGTTCTCCTCTCTTTTAATGCCCTTCTGTCCTCTCCTCTCTCTGGATGACCTTTGTCTTCTCCTTTCTTCCTATGCCCTTCTTTTCTCTCGTCTCTCCTGATGCCCTTTTGTTTTCTCTTCTCTCTGGATGCCTGACAATTTTCTCCTCACTCTGGATACCCTTCTGTCTTCTCCTCTCTCTAGATTGCCTTCTATTCTCTCATCTCTCTGGATGCCATTCTGTCCTCTCCGCTCTCTGCATGCCCTTCTGTCCTCTTCCCTCTCTGGATGTTCTTCAGTCTTATGCTCTCTCTGGATAGGCTTTTGTTCTCTCCTCTTTCTGGATTCTCTCCTGTTCTCTCATCTCTCTGGATGCACTTCTGTTATCTCTCCTCTTGGGATGCCCTTTCGTTCTCTCCTCTCTCTACATGCTCTTCTGTCCTCTCATCTCTCCAGATGCCCTTATGTTCTTTCCTCTCTTTGAATGCCCTTCTGTCTTCTCAGCTCTCTGGATGCCCTTCAGTTCTCTCCTCTCTCTAGATGCCCTTCTGTCTTCTCCTCTCTATAGATGGCTTTCTGTACTCTCCTCTCTCTGTATCCCAACTGTACTCTCCTCTCTCTGGATGTACTTCTGTCCACTCCTCTCTCTGGTTGCCCTTCTGTTCTCTCCTCTCTCTGGATTCCCTTTTTGTCTTCTCCTCTCTCTGGATGCCCTTCTCTTCTCTCCTCTCTCTAGATGCCCTTCTGTCCTCTATTCTCTTTGGATGCCCTCCTGTTCTCTCCTCTTTCTGGATACCCTTCTGTTCTCTCCTCTATCTAGATGCCCTTCTGTCATCTCCACTCTCTGTATGGCCTTCTTTTCGATTTTATGTGCATGCCATTCTTTCCTCTCCTCTCTCTGGATGCCCTTTGTGTCTTCTCTCTGGAGGAAATTCTGTCTCCTCCTCGCTCTGGATGCCCTTCTGTCTTCTCCTATCTCCTGATGCCATTCTCTCTTCTCCACTTTATGGATGACCTTCTGTTCTTAGCTCTCTCTAGAAACCCTTCTGTACTCTCCTCTCTTTGGATGCCCTTCTGCTCTCTTCTCTCCCTGAATGCCATTTTGTACTCTCCTCTCTCAGGATGTCCGTCAGTCCTCTTCTCCATCTGGATGCCTCCTCTCTTCTCCTATTTATGGATGCCCTTCTGTTCTCTCCTCTCTTTGTATGACATTCTGTTTTCTCCTCTCTCTGAATGCCATTCTTCACTCTACTCTCTCTGAATTCCCTTGTGTCCTCACCTCTCTCTGGATGCCCATCTGACCTCTCTGCTCTCTGGATGCCCTTCTTCAATCTCCTCTCTCTGGATGCCTTTCTGTTCTCTCCTCTCTCTGGATTCCCTTTTTGTCTACTCCTCTCTCTGGATGCCCTTCTTTTCTCTCCTCTCTCTAGATTCCCTTCTGTCCTCTATTATCTCTGGATGCCATTTTGTTCTCTTGTCTTTCTGGATGCTTTTCTGTACTCTCCTATCTTTGGTTGCCCTTCTGTCCTCTCCTGTATCTGGATGCCCTTCTGTATTCTCCACTCTCTGGATGCCCTTTGTTCTATCCTCTCTCGGGATGCCCTTCTGAACTCTCGTCTTCATGGATGCATTTCTGTCCTCTCCTCTCTGTGGATGCCATCTGTCTTCTCCTCTCTCTGGATGCCCTTCTGCTCTCTCCTCTCTCTGAATGCCCTTCTGTTCTCTCCTCTCTCCAGATGCCCTTCTGTATTCTCCTCTCTCTTTGACTTGCAGCACCACAGACTCAAAGCGTCTGACTGCTGAGTGAATTATCGCCAAAGCCTCAAAGCGGCTGACAGCGCTGCCACTTTGACTGGCATTCGCGCATCAGCTTCTCTGGCTCAGGTAGTGACTACCAGTGCATTGCGCAGTGCACTTTGGAATTTGACTCCAGCCCATCCCGAACGGAGCATGCAAATGAGGTACCACTAGGGTACCAAGAACCTGGCCAATTACCCCCTTCCGGGTGGGGTATGCTGAGGTGTATGCATAAGAGGCACTGCAAATTGAACAATCGAGCACCTCCATGCGCTTTGCTCCGCCCAGGGCTGAGGGTATATAAACAGCCCGTTCTGGGCTTTCGAAGTCTCTCCCAGGAAATCTAAAAGAGTGCTTCCACAATAAAGGCTGTTGAGAAAGATCCGGTTTGTCGCGTCTTCCTTGCTGGGCAAGCGGGACGCGACATCACCACTCATCTCTCTGGATGCCCTTATGTTCTCTCCTCTCTCTGGATTCCTTTCTGTCGTCTCCGCTCTCTGGATGCCCTTCTGAACTCCTCTCTCCATGGATGCCCTTCTGATCTCTCCTCTCTCTGGATGCCCTTTTGATCTCTCCTCTCTCTAGATGCCCTTCTGTCTTTTCCTCTCTCTGGATGGCTTTCTGTTCTCACCTCTCTCTGGATCCCTTCTGTACTCTCCACTCTATGGATGCCCTTTTGTCCTCTCCTCTCTGTGGATGCCGTTCTGTTCTCTTCTCTCTCTGGATTCCTTTCTCTTCTCTCCTCTCTCTAGATGCGCTTCTATTCTCTGTTCTCTTTGGATGCCTTTCTGTTCTCTTGTCTCTCTGGATACCCTTCTGTGCTCTCCTCTCTCACTATGCCGTTCTGTTCTCTCATCTCTCTGGCTTCCTCAATGTATTCTCCTTTCTCTGGATGCCCTTATGTTCTCTCCTCTCTCCGGATGCCCTTCTGTCTTCTCCTCTCTCTGGATGCCCTTTTGCACTCTCCTCTCTCTGGATGCCCTTCTGTTCTCTCCTCTATCTAGATGCCCTTCTGTCTTCTCCTTTCTCTAGCTGCCCTTCTGTGTTCTGCTCTCTCCAGAAGCCATTCTGTCTTCTCCTCTCTCTGGATGCCCTTCAGTCCTCTTCTCTCTCTGGATGTCCTTAACTTTTCTGCTCACTCTGGATGGGTTTCTGTTCTCTCCTCTTTCTATTTCCCTCCTGTTCTCTCATCTATCTGGATGTGCTTCTGTTCTCTCCTCTCTCTGGATGCCCTCCTTTAACCTTTTCCCTCTGGAGGCCATTCTGTCCTCACCTCTCTCTGGATGCCTTTCTTTCTAATCCTATACCTGATGCCCTTCTGTCTTCTCCTTTTTCCTGATACCCTTCTGTTCTCTGCACTCTCTACATGCCCTTCTGTGCTCTATTCTCTCTGGGTGCCCTTAAGTTTTCTCCTCTCTCTGGATGTTCTTCTGTATTCTCTGATCTATGGATACTGTTCTATTCTCTACTCTCCCTGGATGTCCTTCTGTCTTCTCCTATCTCTGGATGCCCGACTATTTTCTCCTCAATCTGGAGATCCTTTGGTCTTCTCTTCTCTCTAGATGCCCTTCGGTTCTCTCCTCTCACTGGATGCCATTCTGTCCTCTCCTCTCTCAGGATGCCCTTCTGTCTTCTCCTCTCTCCGGATGCCCTTCAGTCCTCTTCACTCTCTGGATGTCCTTCAGACTTCTGCTCTCTCTGGATGGGCTTCTGTTCTCTCCTCTTTCTGGATTCTGTCCTGTTCTCTCATCGCTCTGGATGCACTTCTGTTCTCTCTTCTTTCGGGATGTCCTTCTGTCTTCTCCTCTCTCTGGATGACCTTCTATCTTCTCTTTTCTCTATTTTTCCTTCTGTTCTCCCCTCTCTCTGGATGCCGTTTATTCCTCTCATCTCTCTGGATGTTCTTCTGTTCTCTTTATCTCCCTAGATGCCCTTCTGTCCTCTCCTCTCTCAGGATGCCGGTCTGTCCACTTCTCCATCTAAATTCCTTCTTTCTTCTCCACTTTCTGGATGCCCTTCTGTTCTCTCCTCTCTCTGGAAACCCTTCTGTTCTCTCCTCTCTGTAGATGCCCTTCTGTTCTCTCCTCTATATAGATGCCCTTCTGAATTCTCCTCTCTCTGTATGGTCTTCTTTACTCTTTTCTGTGGATGCCCTTCTGCCCTCTCCTCTCTCTGGATGCCCTTCTGTCTTCTCCTATCTTCTGATGCCCTTCTGTCTTCCTCTCTTTCTGGATACACTTCTGTTCTCTGCTCTCTCTTCATGCCCTTCTGTCCTCTATTATCTCTGGATGCCCTTCTGCCCTCTCCTCTCTTTGGATGCCCTTCTGTCTTCTCCGATCTTCTGATGCCCTTCTGTCTTCCTCTCTTTCTGGATACCCTTCTGTTCTCTGCTCTCTCTTCATGCCCTTCTGTCCTCTATTATCTCTGGATGTCCTTATGTTCTCTCCTCTCATTGGATGTTATTCTGTCTTCTGAGCTCTCTGGATACTGTTCTATTCTCTACACTCCCTGGATGCCCTTCTGTTTTCTCTGCTATCTGAATAACTTTCTGTTCTCCCCTCTCTGTGGATGTGTTTCTGTCTTCTCCTCTCTCTGTATGCCCTTCTGTTCTCTCCTCTCTCTGGAGTCCCATCTGACCTCTCTTCTCCATGGATGCCCTTCTGTCTTCTCCTTTCTCTGAATGGCTTTCTGTTCTCTCCTCTCTCTGGATCCATTCTGTCTTCTCCTCTCTCTGGATGCCCTTCTGTTCTCTCCTCTCTCTGGATGCCCTTCTGTCCTCTCTTCTCCCTGGATGCCCTTCTGTCCTCTTTTCTCTCTGGATGCCCTTCTGTTCTCTCTTCTCTCTGGATTCCTGTTTGCCTTCTCCTCTCGCTGGATGCCCTTCTGTCCTCTATTCTCTCTGGATGCCTCTCTGTTCTCTTGTCTCTCTGCATGCCCTTCTGTGCTCTCCTCTCTCTGGATGCCCTTCTGTCTTCTCCTCTCTCTGGATGCCTGACAATTTTCTCCTCACTCTGGATATCCTTCTGTCTTCTCTTCTCTCTAGATGCCCTTCTATTCTCTCCTTTCAATAGATGCCCTTCTGTCCTCTCCTCTCTGGATGCCCTTCTATCTTCTTCTCTCTCTGGATGCCCTTCAGTCCACTCTCTCTGGATGTCCTTCCATCTTCTGCTCTCTTTGGATGGGCTTCTGTTCCCTCCTCTTTCTGGACTCTCTAATGTTCTCTCATCTCTCTGGATGAATTTCTGTTCTCTCTTCTCACAGGATGTCCTTCTGTCCTCTCCTCTCTCTGGATGCCATTCTGTCTTCTCCTTTCTCTGGATGCCCTTCTGTTCTCTAATCTCTCTGGATTCACTATTTTTCTTCTCCTCTCTCTGGATTACCTTCTGTATTTTCCTATCTCCTGATGCCCTTCTGTTCTCTCCTCTCTCTGGATTCGCTTCTGTCTTGTCCTTCTCTGGATGCCCTTCTGTTCTCTCCTCTACCTAGATGCCCTTCTGTCTTTTTTTTTTCTTTAGATGCCCTTCTGTGTTCTGCTCTCTCCAGATGACCTTCTGTCTTCTCGTCTCTCCGGATGCCCTTCAGTCCTCTTCTCTCTCTGGATGTCCATCACTCTTCTGCTCTCTCTGGATGGGCTTCTGTCCTCTCCTCTCTCTGGATGCCCTTCATTCTTCTCCTATGTCCCGATGCCATTCTGTCTTCTGCTCTTTCTGGATACCCTTCTATTCTCTGATCTCTCTACATGCCCTTCTGTCTTCTCCTCTTTCTGGATACTTTTCTATTCTCTGATCTCCCTACATGCCCTTCTGTCCTCTATTCTCTCTGGATGCTCTTAAGTTCTCTCCTCTCTCTGGATGTTCTTTTGTCTTCTCTGATCTATGGATACCGTTCTATTCTCTACTCACCCTGGATGTCCTTCTGTCTTCTCCTATCTCTGGATGCCCAACTATTTTCTCCTCAATCTGGAGATCCTTTGGTCTTCTCTTCTCTCTAGATACCCTTCGGTTCTCTCCTCTCACTGGATGCCATTCTGTCCTCTCCTCTCTCAGGATGCCCTTCTGTCTTCTCCTCTCTCTGGATGCCCTTCAGTCCTCTTCACTCTCTGGATTTCCTTCAGTCTTCTGCTCTCTCTGGATGGGATTCTGTTCTCTCCTCTTTCTGGATTCTGTCCTGTTCTCTCATCGCTCTGGATGCGCTTCTGTTCTCTCTTTTCTTGGGATGTCCTTCTGTCTTCTTCTCTCTCTCGATGCACTTCTGTCTTCTCCTTTCTCTGTTTTTCCTTTTGTTCTCTCCTCTCTCTGGATGCCCTTTTGTCCTCTCATCTCTCTGGATGCGCTTCTGTTCTCTTCTCTCCCTGAATGCCCTTCTGTCCCATTTTTCTCAGGGTGCCAGTCTGTCATCTTCTCTATTTAGATTCCTTCTCTCTTCTCCACTTTCCTGTTGCCCTTCTGTTCTCTCCTCTCTCTGGAAGCCCTTCTGTTCTCTCCTCTCTGTAGATGCCCTTCAGTTTTCTCCTCTATCTAGATGCCCTTCTGACTTCTCCTCTCTCGGTATGGCCTTCTTTACTCTTTTCTGTGGATGCCCTTCTGCCCTCTCTTCTCTCTGGATGGCCATCTATCTTCTCCTATCTTCTGATGCCCTTCTGTCTTCCACTCTTTCTGGATACCCTTCTGTTCTCTGCTCTCTTTTCATGCCCTTCTGTCCTCTATTATCTCTGGATGTCCTTATGTTCTCTCCTCTCTCTGGATGTTCATCTGTCTCTGAGCTCTCTGGATACTGTTCAATTCTCTACACTCCCTGGATGCCCTTCTGTTTTCTCTGCTCTCTGAATGCCTTTCTGTTCTCCCCTCTCTGTGGATGTGTTTCTGTCTTCTCCTCTCTCTGGATGCCCTTCTGTCCTTCTGTCTTCTCCTCTCTCCGGATGCCCTAAAGTTCTCTTCTCTCTCTGGATGTCCTTCAGTCTTCTGCTCTCTCTGGATGCGCTTCTGTTCTCTCGTCTTTCTAGATTCTCTCCTGTTCTCTCATCTCTCTGGATGCGCTTCTGTTCTCTCTTCTTATGGGATGTCCTTCTGTCCTCTCCTCTCTCTGCATGCCCTTCTGTTCTCTCCTCTCTCTGGATGCCTTTCTGAATTCTTCTCTCCATGGATGCCCTTCTGTCTTCTCTCTCAGAATGGCTTTCTTTTCCCTCCTCTCTTTGGATCCCTTCTGTCCTCTCCTCTCTCTAGGTGCCCTTCTTCACTCTTCTGTCTCTGGATGCCCTTCTGTCCTCTCCTCAAAATGGATGCCCTTCTGTCCTCTCCTCAAAATGGATGCCCTTCTGTTCTCGCCTCTCTCTGGATTCCCTTTTTGTCTGAAGCTCTCGCTGGATGCCCTTCTCGTCTCTCCTCTTTCTAGATGCCCTTCTGTCCTGTATTCTCTATGGATGGCTCTCTGTACTCGCATTTGTCTGGATGCCCTTCTGTGCTCTCCTCTCTCTGGATGCCCTTCTGTCTTCTCTCTCCCTATGCCCTTCTGTTCTCTCCTCTCTCCTGATGACCTTCTGTGTTCTCCACTATCTGGATTCCCGACTATTTTCTCCTTACTCTGGATACCCTTCTGTCTTCTCCTATCTCTAGATGGCTTTCTGTTCTCTCCTCTCACTGGATGCCATTCTGTCCTCTTCTCTCTCTGGATGCCCTTCTGTGTTCTCCTTTCTATGATGCCCTTCAGTCTGCTTTTCTCTCTGGATGTCCTTCAGTCTTCTGCTCTCTCTGGGTGGGCTTCTGTTCTCTGCTCTTTCTGCATTCTCTCCTGTTCTTTCTTCTCTCTGGAAGCGCTTCTGTTCTCTCTTTTCAAGGGATGTCGTTCTGTCCTCTCCTCTCTCTGGATGCCCTTTTGTCTTCTCCATTCTCCAGTTACCATTCTGTTCTCTCCACTCTCTGGATGCCCTTTTGTCCGCTCCTCTCTCTGGATATCCTTCTGTTGTATCCTCGCTCTGGATGACCTTGTTCTCTAATCTCTCTGGATGCCCTGTGTTCTCTTCTCTTTCTGGATGACCTTGTGTTCTCTCCTCTCTCTGGATTCCCTTCTGTCTTCGCCTCTCTCTGGGTGACCTTCTGTTCTCTTCTCTTAGTGGATGCCCTTCTGTCCTCTACTTTCTCAGGATGCCCGTCTGTCCTCTTCTCCATCTAGATACCTTCTCTCTTCTCCTGTTTCCGGATGCCATTTGTTCTCTCCTCTCTGTGGAAGCCCTTCTGTCTTCTCTGCTCTCTGGATGCCATTGTCTTCTCTCCTATCTCTAGATGCCCTTTTCTTCTCTCCTCTATCTAGATGCCCTTCTGTCTTCTCCTCTCTCTGTATGGTCTTCTTTACTCTTTTCTGTGGATGCCCTTCTGCCCTCTGCTTTCTCAGGATGCCTTTCATTTCTCTCTTCTCTCTGGAGGCCATTCTGTCCTCTCCTCTCTCTGGATGCCCTTTTGTATTCTCCTATCCTCTGATGCCCTTCTGTCTTCCTCTCTTTCTGGTTACCCTTTTGTTCTCTGCTCTCCCTTCATGCCCTTCTGTACTCTATTCTCTCTGGATGCCCTTATGTTCTCTCCTCTCTCTCTCTGGATGTTCTTCTGTCTTCTCAGCTCTCTGGATACTGTTCGATTCTCTACACTCCCTGGATGCCCTTCTGTTTTCTCAGCTCTCTGAATGCCCTTCTGTTCTCCCCTCTCTGTAGATGTGTTTCTGTCTTCTCCTCTCTCTAAATTCCCTTCTGTTCTCTCCTCTCTCTGGAGCCCCTTCTGACCTCTTCTCTCCATGGATGCCTTTCTGTCTTCTCCTTTTTCTGGATGGTTTTCTGTTCTCTCCTCTCTCTGGATCCATTCTGTCCACTCCTCTCTCTGGATGCCCTTCTGTCCTCTCTTCTCCCGGGATGCCCTTCTGTCCTCTTTTCTCTCTGGAAGCTCTTCTGTTCTCTCCTTTCTCTGGATTCCCTGTTTGTCTTCTCCTGTCGTTGGATGCCCTCCTGTCTTCTATTCTCTATGGATGCCTCTCTGTTCTCTCGTCTCTCTGGATGCCCTTCTGTCTTCTCCTCTCTCCCCATGCCCTTCTGTTCTCTCGTCTTTCCCGATGCCCTTCTGTCTTCTCTTCTCTCTGGATGCCCTTCTATTCTCTCCTCTCACTGGATGCCATTCTGTACTCTCCTCTCTGGATGCGCTTCTGTCTTCTTCTCTCTCCGGATGCCCTTCAGTCCTCTTCTCTCTCTGAATGTCTTTCAGTCTTCTGCCCTCTTTGGATGGGCTTCTGTTCTCTCCTCTTTGTGGATTCGCCAATGTTCTCTCATCTTTCTAGATGAGTTTCTGTTCTCTCTTCTCATGGGATGTCCTTCTGTCCTCTCCTCTCCCTGGATGCCCTTCTGTCTTCTCCTTTCTCTGGATGTCCTTCCATTCTCTCCTGTCTCTGGATGCCCTTGTGTTCACTTCTCTCTCTGGATGCCCTTCTGTGTTCACCTCTCTCCAGATGCCCTTCTAAATTCTCCACTCTCTGGATGCTCTTCTGTCTTCTCCTCCATCTGGATGCCCTTCGGTCCTTTTCTCTCTCTGTATACCTTTCTGTCTTCCCCTCTCTCCCTATTCCCATCTGTTCTCTCATCTCTCCGGCTTCCCTTCTGACTTCACTTCTCTCTGAATGCCCTTCTGTTCTCTCCTCTCTCTGGATGCCCTTCTGTTTTCTCCTCTCTCTGGATGTCCTTCGGCTCTCTCCTCTCTCTGGATGACCTTTTGTTCCCTCCTCTCTCATGTTGCCCTACTGTCTTCTGCTCTTTCTGGATGCCCTTGTTCTCTCTCCTCTCTCTGCATACCCTTCTGTTCTTTCCTCTCTTTGGATGCTTTTCTGTCCTCTCCTCTCTCTGCATGCCCTTCTGTTCTCTCCTGTCTCTTAATGCCCTCTTCACTCGGGATGTCCTTCTGTCTTCTCCTATCTCTGGATGCCCTTCTGTTTTCTTCTTTCCCTGGTTGTCTTTCTGTTCTCTCCTCTCTCTGGATGCCCTTTTCTCTTTTCTTCTCTCTGGATACCCTTCTGTTCTTTCCTCTCTCTGGATGCCTTTCTGTTCTCTCATCTCTCTGGATGCCTTTCTGTTCTCTCATCTCTCTGGATGCCCTTGTGTCCTCTTCTCACTCTGGATGCCCTTCTGTTCTCTCTTCTCTCTGGATGTTCTTCTGACTTCTCTGCTCTCTGGATACTGTTCTATTCTCTACTCTCCCTGGATGCCCTTCTGTCTTCTTTGCTCTCTGGAGGCCCTTCTGTCCTCTCTTATCTCTGGATGCCCTTCTGTCCTCTCCTCTCTCTGGATGCCCTTCTGTTCTCTCCTTTCTCTGGATGCCCTTTTGTCCTCTGCTCTCTATGGATACCCTTCTGTTCTCTCCTCTCTCTTAATACCCTTCTGTTCTCTCGTCTCTCTGGATGCAGTTGTGTTCTCTTCTTACTCTGGATGCCCTTCTGTTCTCTCCTCTCTCTGGATTCCCTTCTGTCTTCTCCTCTCACCGTATGACCTTCTGTTCTATTCTCTCACTGGAGGCCCTTCTCTCCTCTCCTCTCTCAGGATGCCCTTGTGTCCTCTTCTCTCTCTCTGGATGCCCTTTTGTTCTCTCATCTCTCTGGATGCCCTTCTGTTCTCTCCTCTCTCTGGACTCCCTTCTGTTTTCTCCTCTCTCTGGATGCCATTCTTTTCTCTCTTCTCTCTTGAAGGCCATTCTGTCCTCTCCTTTCTCTGGATGCCCTTCTGTCTTATCCTATCTCCGGATGCCCTTCTTTCTTCTCCTCTTTCTGGATACCCTTCTGTTCTTTGCTCTCTCTACATGCCCTTTTGTCCCCTGCTCTCTCTGGATGCCCTACTGTTCTCTTCTCTCCTGGATGCCCTTCTGTCCTCTACTCTCTCAAGATTCCTGTCTGTGCTCTTCTCAATGTGGATGCCTTCTCCTTTCTCATATTTCCGTATGGCCTTCTGTTTTCTCCTCTCTCTGAAAGCCCTTCTGTTTTCTCCTCTCTCTGGATGTCCTTCTCTTCTCGCATCTCTCTTGATGACCTTATGTCCTCTCCTTTCCTCTCTCTGTATGCCCATGTGTCCTATTCTTACTCTGGATGCCCTTCTGTTCTCTCCTCTCTCCGGATTCCCTTCTGTCTTCTCCTCTCTCCCTATTCCCTTCTGTTCTCTCATCTCTCCAGATTCCATTCTATCTTCTCCTTTCTCTGGATGCCCTTCTGTTCTGTCCTCACTCCGGATGCCCTTCTGTCTTCTCCTCTCTCTGGATGCCCTTCTGTCTTTTTTTTCTCTGGATGCCCTTCCTTACTCTCCTCTCTCTGGATGCCATTTTGTCCTCTCCTCTCTATGGATACCCTTCTAGTTCTCTCCTCTCTCTGGATGCCCTTCTGTCTTCTCCTCTCTCTCTGGATGCCCTTCTGTCTTCTCCTCTCTCTGGATGTCCTTCTGTCTTCTCTTCTGTCTGAATGCCCTTCTGTTCTCTCCTCTCTCTGGATTCCCTTCTGTCGTCTCCTCCTTCTGGATGCCCTTTTGTTGTCTCCTCTTTCTGCTTGCCCTTCTGTTCTCTCCTTTCTCCGGATGCACTTCTGTCTTCTCCTCTCATTGGATTCCCTTCTGTTCTCTTCTCTCTCCACATGCCCTTCTGTTCTCTCCGCTCTCTGGATTCTCTTCTGTTCTCTCCTCTATATGGATCCCCTTCTGTCCTCTCCTCTCTCTGGATGCCCCTCTGTATTCTCCTTTCTCTGGATGCCCTTCTGTTTTCTTCTCTCTATGGATGCCATTTTGTCCTCTCCTCTCTCTGGATACCCTTCTGTTCTGTCCACTCTCAGAATGTTCTTCTGTTCTCTGCTCTCTCTGGATGCCCTTGTGTCATCTTCTCAATCTGCATGCCATTATATTCTCTCCTCTCTCTGGATTCCGTTGTGCCTTCTCCACTCTCTGGATGCCCGTCTGTTCTCTTTTCTCCCTGGATGCCCTTCTGTCCTCTCGTCTCTCTGGATGCCAGTCTGTCCTCTTCTAGATCTAGATGCCTTCTCTTTTCTCCTCTTTCCAGATGCCCTTCTGTTCTCTCCTCTCTCTGGAAGCCCTTTTGTCTTCTCCGCTCTCTGGATGCCCTTCTATTCTGTCCTCTCTCTAGATGCCCTTCTGTTTGCTCCTCTATCTAGATGCCCTTCTGTCTTCTCCTCTTTCTGTATGGCCTTCTTTACTCTTTTCTGTGGATGCCCTTCTGCTCTCTCCTCTCCCTGGATGCCCTTCTGATCTCTCTTCTCTCTGGAGGCCATTCTGTCCTCTCCTATCTCTGGATGCCCTTCTGTCTTCTCCTCATTCCCTATGCCCTTCTGTTCTCTCATCTCTCCTGATGCCCTTCTGTCTTCTCCTCTCTCTTGATTCCCGACAATTTTCTCCTCACTCTGGATATCCTTCTGTCTTCTCTTCTCTCTAGATGCCCTTCTGTTCTCTCCTCGCACTGGATGCCATTCTCTCCTATCCTCTCTCTCAATGCCCTGCTGTCTTCTCTCTGCAGATGGCCTTCAGGCCTCTTCTCTCTCTGGATGTCCTTTAGTCTTCTACTCTCTCTGGATGTGCTTCTGTTCTCTCTCTTCTCGGGATGTCCTTTTGTCCTCTTCTCTCTCTGGATGCCCTTCTGTCTTCTCCTTTCTCTGGATGTCACTCTGTTCTCTCCTCTCTCTGTATTCCCTTCTGTGTTCTCCTATCTCTTGATGCCCTTCTGTTCTCTCCTCTTTCTGGATGCCCTTCTGTTCTCTGCTTTCTCCAGATGCCCTTCTGTCTTCTCCTCTCTCCGGATGCCCTTCTACTCTCTCCTATCTCTGGATGCCCTTCTGTTCTTTCCTCTCTCGGGATGCCCTTCTGCTCTCTAGTCACTCTGGATGCACTTCTGTTCTCTCCTCTCTCTGGATTCCATTCTCTCTTCGCCTCTCTTTGGATGTCATTCTATCCTCTTTTATCTCAGGATGCCCTTCTGTATTCTCTCTCTGGATGCACTTCTGTTCTCTGCTCTCTCTGGATTCCTTATTTTTTCCTCTTCTCCCTCGATGCCCTTCTGTAATCTCCTCTCTCTGGATGACCTTTTGTCTTCTCCTCTCTCCCGATGCCCTTCTGATCTCTTGTCTCTCTGAATGCCCTTCTGTTCTCTGCTCTCTCTGGATTCTCTTCTGTCTTCTCCTTCTCTGGATGCCCTTGTGTTCTCTCTTCTTTCTTGGTGCCCTTCTGTTCTCTCCTTTATCTAGATACCCTTCTGTCTTCTCTCTAGATGCCCTTCGGGTTTCTCCTCTCTCCAGATGCACTTCAGTCCTCCTCTCTCTCTGGATATTCTTCAGTCTTCTGCTCTCTCTGGATGGGCTTCTGTTCTCTCCTCTTTCTAGATTCTCTCCTGGTCTATCATCTCTCTGGATGCGCTTCTGTTCTCTTTTATTATGGGATGTTTTTCTGTCCCCTCCTCTCTCTGGATTCCCTTCTGTTTTCTCCTTTCTCTGATTGCCCTTGTGTCCTCTTCTCTCTCCGGATGCCTTTCAGTTCTCTTCTCTGTCTGGATGTTCTTGAGTCTTCTGCTTGCTCTGGATGGGCTTCTGTTCTCTCCTCTTTCTGGATTTTCTAATGTTCTCTCATTTCTGTATATGTGCCTCTGTTCTCTCTTCTCTCTGGATGTCCTTATGTCCTCTCCTCTCTTTGGATGCCCTTCTGTCTTCTCCTTTCTCTATTTGCCCTTGTGTCCTCTTCTCTCTCTGGATCCCTTCTGTCTTCTCCTATCTCTGGATGCCCTTCTGTCTTCTCCTATCTCCTGATGCCCTTCTGTCTTCTCCTCTTTCTGGATGCCCTTCTGTTCTCTGCTCTCTCTAGATGCCCTTCTGTCCTCTCCTCTTTCTGGATGCCTTTCTGTTCTCTCCTCTCTCTGGATGCCCTTCTGTCTTCTCCTTTCTAGCCTATGCCCTTCTCTTCTCTTGTCCCTCCCGATGCCCTTCTGTCTTCTCCTCTCCCTGGATGCCTGACAATTTTCCCCTCACTCTGTATACCCTTCTGTCTTCTCCTTTCTCTAGATGCCCTTCTGTTCTTTCGTCTCACTGGATGACATTCTGTCCTCTCCTTTCTTTGGATGCCCTTCTGTCTTCTCCTCTCTCCAGGTGCCTTTCAGTCTGCTTCTCTCTCTGGATGCCCTTCAGTCTTCTGCTCTCTCTGGATGGGCTTCTGTTCTCTCCTCTTTCTAGATTCTCTCCTGTTCTCTCATCTCTCTGGATGTGCTTCTGTTCTCTCTTCTTATGGGAAGTCCTTCTGTCCTCTCCTCTCCCTGGATGCCCTTCTGTTCTCTCCTCTCTCTGGATGCCCTTCTGAATTTTTCTCTCCATGGATGCCCTTCTGTCTTCTCCTCTCATGGAATGGCTTTCTGTTCTCTCCTCTCTCTGGATCCCTTCTGTCCTCTCCTCTCTCTGGGTGCCCTTCTTCACTCTCCTCTCTCTGGATGCCCTTTTTCCTCTCCTCAAATTGGATGCCCTTCTGTTCTTGCCTCTCTCTGCATTCCTTTTTGTCTGAAGCTCTCGCTGGATGCCCTTCTCTTCTCTCCTCTCTCTAGATGCTCTTCTGTCCTGTATTCTCTCTGGATGGCTCTCTGTACTCGCATTTGTCTGGATGCCCTTCAGTGCTCTCCTCCCTCTGGATGCCCTTCTGTCTTCTCTCTCCCTATGTCCTTCTGTTCTCTCATCTCTCCTGATGCCCTTCTGGATTCTCCACTATCTGGATTCCTTACTATTTTCTCCTCACTCTGGATACCCTTCTGTCTTCTCCTATCTCTTGATGCCTTTCTGTTCTCTCCTCTCACTGGATGCCATTCTGTCCTCTTCTTTCTCTGGATGCCCTTCTGTGTTTTCCTTTCTGCGGATGCCCTTCAGTCTGCTTCTCTCTCTGGATGGCCTTCAGTCTTCTGCTCTCTCTGGGTGGGCTTCTGTCCTCTGCTCTTTCTGCATTCACTCCTGTTCTCTCTTCTCTCTGGATGCGCTTCTGTTCTCTCTTTTCACGGGATGTCCTTCGGTCCTCTCCTCTCTCTGGATGTTCTTCTGTCTTCTCCTTTCTCCGGTAGCCATTCTGTTCTCTCCTCTCTCTGGATGCCCATTTGTCCGCTCCTCTCTTTGGATACTCTTCTGTTGTATCCTCTCTCTGGATGCCCTTCTGTTCTCTAATCTCTCTGGATGCCCTTGTGTTCTCTTCTCTTTATGGATGCCCTTGTGTTCTCTCCTTTCTCTGGATTCCCTTCTGTCTTCTCCTCTCTCTGGATGATCTTCTGTTCTCTTCTCTCCGTGGATGCACTTCTGTCCTCTACTCTCTCAGGATGCCCGTCTGTCCCCTTCTCCATCTAGATTTCGTCTCTCTTCTCCTCTTTCCGGATGCCCTTTTGTTCTCTCCTCTCTGTGGAAGCCCTTCTGTCTTCTCCGCTCTCTGGATGCCATTCTGTTCTCTCCTCTCTCTAGCCACCCTTTTGTTCTCTCTTCTATCTAGATGCCCTTCTGTCTTCTCCTCTCTCTGTATCGTCTTCTTTACTCTTTTCTGTGGATTCCCTTCTGCTCTCTGCTCTCTCTGGATGCCTTTATTTGTCTCTTCTCTCTGGAGGCCATTCTGTCCTCTCCTCTCTCTGGATGCCCGTCTGTCTTCTTCTATCTCCCGATGCCCTTCTGTCTTCTCTTTCTGGATACACTTCTATTATCTGCTCTCTCTACAGGCCCTTCTGTCCATTATTCTCTCTGGATGCCCTTATGTTCTCTCCTCTCTCTGTATGTTTTTCCGTCTTCTCCGCTCTCTGGATACTGTTCTATTCTCTACTCTTTCTGGATGCCCTTCTGTCTTCTCCTCTCTCTGTATGCCTGACAATTTTCTCCTCACTTCTGGATATCCTTCTGTCTTTTCTTCTCTCTAGATGCTCTTCTGTTCTCTCCTATACTTGGATGCCATTCTGTCTTCTCCTCTCTCAGGATGCCCTTCTCTGTTCTCCTCTTTCCGGATGCCCTTCAGTCCTCTTCTCTCTCTGGAGATCCTTCAGTCTTCTTCTCTCTCTGGATGGGCTTCTGTTCTCTTCTCTTTCTGGATTCTCTCACGTTCTATAATCTCTCTGGATGCACTTCTGTTCTCTTTTCTCTCGGGATGTCCTCTCTCTGGATGCCCTTCTATCTTCTCCTTTCTCTGGTTGCCCTTTTGTTCTCTCCTCTCTTTGGATGCCCTTTTGCCCTCTCCTCTCTCTGGATACCCTTCTGTTCTATCCTCTCACTGGATGCCCTACAGTCTTCTTCTTTCTCACGATGACCTTCTGTTCTCTTCTCTTTCTGGATGCCCTTCTGTCCTATCGTCTCTCAGGATGTCGGTCTGTCCTCTTCTCCATCTAGATTCCTTCTCTCTTCTCCTCTTTCCGGATGTCCTTCAGTTCTCTCCTCTCTCTGGATTCCCTTTTGTCCTCTCCTCTCTATGGTACCCTTCTGTTCTCTCCTCTCTATTGATGCCCTTCTGTTCTTGTCTCTCTCTAGATGCCCTTGTGTCCTCTTCTCTCTCTGGATGCCCTTCTGCACTCTCCCCTATCTGGATGCCCTTCTGTTATCTCCTCTCTCTGTATTTCCTTCTGTCTTCTCCTTTCTCTTGATGCCCTATTGTTCTCTACTCTCTCTGGATGTTCTTCTGTCTTCTCCTCTCTCCGGATGCCCTTCAGCTCTCTCTTCTCTGTGGATGCCCTTCTGTTCTCTTCTCTCTGGATGCCCTTCTGTCTTCTCCTCTCTCTGGATGCCCTTCTGTTCTCTCCTCTCTCTGGATGCCATTCTGTTTCTATTCTCTCTTCATGCCCTTCTGTTCTCTCCTCTCTCTAGTTGGCTTTCTGTTCTCTCCTTTATCTAGATGCCCTTCTGTCTTTTCCTCTCTCTGTATGGCCTTCTTTACTCTTTTCTGTGGATGCCCTTCTGCCCGCTCCTCTCTCTGGATGCCCTTTTTTTCTCTCTTCTCTCTGGAAGCCATTCTGTCCTCTCCTCTCTCTGGTTGCCCTTCTGGCTTCTCCTATCTCTTGATGCCCTTCTGTCTTCCTATTTTTCTGGATATCTTTCTGTTCTATGCTCTCTCTTCATGCCCTTCTGTTTTCTATTCTCTCTGGATACCCTTATGTTCTCTCCTCTCTTTAGATGTTCTTCTGTCTTTTCCCCTCTATGGATACTGTTCTATTCTCTATTCTCCCTGGATGCCCTACTGTTTTCTCTGCTCTCTGAATGTCCTCTGTTCTCCCCTCTCTGTGGATGTGTTTCTGTCTTCTCCTCTTTCTGGATGCCCTTCGGTTCTCTCCTCTCTCTGGATGGCTTTCTGTTTTCTCCTCTCTCTGGACCCATTCAGTCATCTCCTCTCTGGATGCCCTTCTTTACTCTCATCTGTCTGGATGCCCTTCTGTCCTCTCTTCTCCCTGGATGTCATTCTGTCTTCTTTTCTCTCTGAATGTCCTTCTGTTCTATCGTCTCTCTGGATTCCCTGTTTGTATTTTCCTCTCGCTGGATGCCCTTCTCTTCTCTCCTATCTCTAGATGCCCTTCTGTCCTCTATTCTCTCTAGGATGCCTCTCTGTTCTCTCTTCACTCTGGATGCCCTTCTGTGCTCTCCTCTTTCTGGATGACCATCTGTCCTCTCCTCTCTCTGGATGCCCTTCTGTCTTCTCCTCTCTCCCTATGCCCTTCTGTTCTCTCCTCTCTCTGGATTCTCTATTGTCTTTTCCTTTTCTGGATGCCCTTCTGTTCTCTCCTCTTTCTTGTTGCCCTTCTCTTCTCTCCTCTATCTAGATGCCCTTCTGTCTTCTCCTCTCTCTAGATGTCTTTATGTTTTCTTCACTCTCCGGGTGTCCTTCAGTCCTCTTCTGTCTCTGGATGTCCTTCAGTCTTCTGCTCTCTCTGGATGGGCTTCTGTTCTCTGCTCTTTCTAGATTCTCTCCTGTTCTATCATCTCTCTGGATACGCTTCTGTTCTCTCTTCTCTCGGGATATCCTTCTGTCCTCTCCTCTCTCTGGTTGCCCTTCTGTCTTCTCCTTTCTCTGGTTGCCCTTGTGTCCTCTTCTCTCTCTAGATGCCCTCTGTTCTCTCTTCTCTCTGGATTCCCTTCTGTCTTCTTCTCTCTCTGGATGACCTTTTGTTCTCTTCTCTCCCTGGATGTCCTTCTGTCCTCTTCTCTCTCAGGATGCCGGTCTGGCCACTTCTTCATCTAGATTCCTTTTCTCTTGTCCTCTTTACAGATGTCCTTCTGTTCTCTCCTCTCTCTGGAAGCCTTTCTGTCTTCTCCACTCTCTGGATGCCCTTCTGTTCTCTTCTCTCTCTAGAAGACCTTCTGTTCTCTCCTCTATCTATATGCCCTTCTGTCTTCTCCTCTCTCTTTATGGCCTTCTTTACTCTTTTCTGTCGATGCCCTTCTGCCTTCTCCTCACTCTGGGTGCCCTTCTGTTTTCTCCTATCTCCCAATGCCCTTCTGTATTCTCCTCTTTCTGGATACCCTACTATTTCCTGCTTTCTCTACATGACCTTCTGTCCTCTATTCTCTCTGGATGCCCTTATATTCTCTCCTCTCTCTGAATGTCCTTCTGTCTTCTCGGGTCCCTGGATACCATTCTATTCTCTACAATCCTTGGAGACCCTTCTCTCTTCTCTGCTCTCTGGATGCCCTTCTGTTCTCTCATCTCACTAGATGCCCTTCTGTCCTCTACTCTTTCTGAAAGATCTTCTGTTCTGTCCTCTCTCTGGATGCCCTTCTGACCTCTTCTCTAAATTGATGCCCTTCTGTCTTCTCCTTTCACTGGATGGCTTTCTGTTCTCTCCTTTCTCTGGATCCCATCTGTCCTCTCCTCTCTCTGGATGCCCTTCTGTCCACTCCTCTCTCTGGATGCCCTTCTGTTCTCTCCTCACTCTGGGATCCTTATTTGTCTTCTCCTCTCGCTGGATGCCCTTCTCTTCTCTCCTCTCCCAAGATGCCCTTCTGTCCTCTATTCCTCAGGATGCCTCTCTGTTCTCTTGTCTCTCTGAATGTCTTTCTGTGCTCTCCTCTCTCTGGATGCCTTTCTGTCTTCTCATCTCTCTGGATGCACTTCTGTCTTCTCCTCTCTCCCTATAACCTTCTGTTCTCTCATCTCTCCGGCTTCCCTTATGTCTTTTCCTTTCTCTGGATGCTCTTCTGTTCTGTCCTCTCTCTGGATGCTCTTTTGTCTTCTCCTCTCGCTGGATGCCCTTCTGCTCTCTCCTCATTCTGACTGCCCTTCTGTCTTCTTTTTTCTCTGGATGCCTTTCTGTTCTGTCCTCTCTCTGGATGCCCTTTTGTACTCTCCTCTCTATGGATACCTTTCTGTTCTCTCCTATCTTTGGATGCACTTCTGTTCTCTCCTCTCTCTGGATGCCCTTGTGTCCTCTTCTCTTACTGGATTCCTTTCTGCACTCTCCCCTCTCTGGATGCCCTTCTGTTCTCTCCTCTCTCTTGATTCAATTCTGTCTTCTCCTTACTCTTGATGCACTTCTGTTTTCTCCCCTCTCTGGATGCCCTTCTGTCTTCTCTTCTCTCCGGAAACCCTTCAGCTCTCTCCTCTCTCTGGATGCCCTTCTGTGGTCTCTTCTCCCTGGATGCCCTTCTCTCCTCTTTTCTCTCTGGATGCTCTCTGTTCTCTCCTCTCTCTTGATTCCCTGTTTGTCTTCTCCTCTCTCTGGATGACCTTCACTTTTATCCTCTCTATATATGCCCTTCTGTCCTCTATTCTCTCTGGATGCCTGTCTGTTTTCTTGTCACTCTGGATGCCCTTCTGTGCTCTACTCTCTATGGATACCCTTCTGTCCTCTCCTGTCTCTGGATGCCCTTCTGTCTTCTCCTCTCTCTGGATGCCCTTCTTCACTCTCCTCACTCAGGATGCCCTTCTGTTCTCTCCTCTCTCTGGATTCCCTTCTGTCTTCTCTTCTCTCTGGATGCCATTTTATCCTCTCCTCTCTCTGGATTCGCTCTGTCTTCTCCTTCCTAGATGCCACTCTTTTCTGTGGATGCCCTTCTACACTCTCCTCACTCTGGAATCCATTCTGTTTTCTCCTATCTCCCAATGCTCTTCTGTCTTCTCCTCTTTCTGGATACCCTACTATTTTCTGCTCTCTCTACATGCCCTTCTGTCCTCTCTTCTCTCTGGAAGTCCTTATATTCTCTCCTCTCTCTGGATGTTCTTCTGTCTTCTTGGCTGTCTGGATACCGTTCTATTTTCTACTCTCCCTGGATGCCCTTCTGTCTTCTCTGCTCTCTGGATGCCCTTCTGTTCTCCCCTCTCGTGGATGTGTTTCTGTCTTCTTCTCTCTCTGGATGCCCTTCTGTTCTCTCATCTCACTAGATGCCCTTCTTTCCTCTACTTTCTCTGAAAGATCTTCTGTTCTCTCCTCTCTCTGGATGCACTTCTGACCTCTCCTCTCCATGGATGCCCTTCTGTCTTTTCATCTCACTGGATGGCTTTCTGTTCTCTTCTCTCTCTGGATCCCATCTGTCCTCTCCTCTCTCTGGATGCCCGTCTGTCTTCTTCTCTCTCTGGATGACCTTCAGTCTTCTCTCTCTGGATGTCCTTCAGTCTTCTGCTCTCTCTGAATGGGATTCTGCTCTCTTCTCTTTCTGGATTCTCTAATGTACTCTCATCTCTCTGGATGTGCTTCTGTTCTGTCTTCTCTCAGGATGTCCTTATGTCCTCTCTTCTCTCTGGATTCCCTTCTGTTTTCTTCTCTCTGGATGCCCTTCTGTACTCTCCTCTCTCTGGATGCTCTTCTTCACTCTCCTCTCTCTGGATGTCCTTCTGTTCTCTCCTGTCTCTGGATTCCCTTCTGTCTTCTCCTCTCTCTCTGGATGCCATTTTATCCTCTCCTCTCTCTGGATTTGCTCTGTCTTCTCCTTCCCTGGATGCCCTTCTCTTCTCTCCTCTTTCTGGATGCCCTTTTGTTCTCTCTTCTATCTAGATGATCTTCTGTCTTCTGCTCTCTCTGTATGGCCTTCTTACTCTTTTCTCTGAATGCCCTTCTGCCCTCTTCTCACTCTGGATGCCCTTCTGTTTTCTCCTATCTCCCAATGCCCTTCTGTCTTCTCCTCTTTCTAGATACCCTACTATTTTCTGCTCTCCCAACATGCCCTTCTGTCCTCTATTCTCTCTGGATGCCCTTATATTCTCTCCTCTCATTGGATGATCTTCTGTCTTCTCGGCTCTCTGGACACCATTCTATTCTCTACTCTCACTGGATGCCCTTCTGTCTTCTCTGCTCTCTGGATGCCCTTCTGTTCTCCCCTCTCAGTGGACGTGTTTCTGTCTGCTCCTCTCTCTGGGAACCCTTCTGTTCTCTCATCTCACTAGATGCCCTTCTTTCCTCTACACTCTCTGAAAGATCTTCTGTTCTCTCCTCTCTCTGGATGCCCTTCTGACATTTCCTCTCCATGGATGCCCTTCTGTCTTCTCCTCTCACAGGATGGCTTTCTGTTCTTTCCTCTCTCTGGATCCCGTCTGTACTCTCCTCTCTCTGGATGCCCTTCTGTCCTCTACTCTCTATGGATGCCCTTTTGTCCTCTCATTACTCTGGATTCCCTATTTGTCTTCTCTTCTCACTGGATGCCCTTCACTTCTCTCCTCTCTCAAGATACCCTTCTGTCCTCTGTTCTCTCAGGATACCTCTTTATTCTCTCGTCTCTCTGGATGCCCTTCTGTGCTCTTCTCTCTCTGGATGCCCTTCTGTCCTCTCCTCTCTCTGGATGCCCTTCTGTCTACTCCTCTCTCCCTATGCCCTTCTGTTCTCTCCTCTCTCCCGATGCCCTTCTGTCTTCTCCTCTCTCTGGTTGCCCAACAATTTTCTCTTCACTCTGGATATCCTTTTGCCTTCTCTTCTCTCTAGATGCCCATCTGCTCTCTCCTCTCACTGGATGCCATTCTGTCCTCTTCTCTCTCTGGATGCCCTTCTGTCTTCCTCTCTCTCCAGATGCCCTTCAGTCTTCTTCTCTCTCTGGATGTCCTTCCGTCTTCTGCTCTCTCTGAATGGGCTTCTGCTCTCTGATCTTTCTGGATTCTCTAATGTTCTCTCATCTCTCTGGATGTGCTTCTGTTCTGTCTTCTCTCGGGATGTCCTTATGTCCTCTCTTCTCTCTGGATGCCCTTCTGTCTTCTCCTTTCTCTGGATGCCCTTCTGTTCTCTTTTCTCTCTGGATGCCCTTGTGTACTCTTCTCTTTCTGGATGCCATTCTATTCCCTCCTCTCTCTGGATGCCCTTCTCTTACCTCCTCTCTCTCTGGATTCCCTTCTGTCTTCTCCTCTCTCTTGATGCCCTTTTGCTCTCTCCTCTTTCTGGATGCCCTTCTGTTCTCTGCTTTCTCTGGATGCCCTTCTGTCTTCTCCTCACTCCGGATGTCCTTCTGCTCTCTCTTCTCTCTGGATGCCCTTCTGTTCTCTCCTCTCTCTGGATTCCATTCTGTCTTCTCCTCTCTCTGGATGCCGTTCTATCCTCGTTTCTCTCTGGATGCCATTCTGTTTTCTCCTCTCTCTGGATGCACTTCTGTTCTCTCCTCTCTCTGGATTCCTTATTTTTTCCTCTTCTCCCTCGATGCCCTTCTGTAATCTCCTCTCTCTGGATGACCTTCTGTCTTCTCCTCTCTCCTGATGCCCTTCTGTTCTCTAGTCTCTGAATGCCCTTATGTTCTCTCCTCTCTCTGGATTCTCTATTGTCTTCTCCTTCTCTGGATGCCCTTCTTTTCTCTCCTCTTTCATGTTGCCATTCTGTTCTCTCCTCTATCTAGATGCCCTTCTGTTTTCTCCTCTCTCTAGATGCCCCTATGTTTTCTTCACTCTCCAGATGTCCTTCAGTTCTCTTCCTTCTCTGGATGTCTTTCAGTCTTCTGCTCTCACTGGATGGGCTTCTGTTCTCTCCTCTTTCTAGATTCTCTCCTGTTCTATCATCTCTCTGGATGCGCTTTTGTTCTCTCTTCATTCGGGATGTCCTTCTGTCCTCTCCTCTCTCTGCATGCCCTACTGTCTTCTCCTTTCTCTGGTTGCCCTTCTGTTCTCTCCTCTCTCTGGATACGCTTTTGTCCTTTCTTCTCTCTGGATACCCTTCTGTTCTATCCTCTCTCTGGATTCCCTTCTGTTCTCTCCACTCTCTGGTTGCTCTTGTTTCCTCTTCTCTCTCTGGATGCCCTTCTTCTCTCTCCTCTCTCTGGATTCCCTTCTGTCTTCTCCTCTCTCTGGATGACCTTTTGTCCTCTTCTCTCAATGGATGCCATTCTTTCCTCTCCTATCTCAGGATGCCCGTCTGTCTGCTTCTTCATCTAGATTCCTTTTCTCTTCTCCTTTTTCCAGATGTCCTTCTATTCTCTCCTCTCTCTGGAAGCCTTTCTGTCTTCTCCGCTCTCTGGATGCCCTTCTGTTCTCTTCTCTATCTAGAAGACCTTCTGTTCTCTCCTCTATTTATATGCCCTTCTGTCTTCTCTCTCTGTATGGCCTTCTTTACTCATTTTTGTGCATGCCCTTCTACCCTCTCCTCACTCTGGATGCTCTTCTGTCTTCTCCAATCTCCCAATGCCTTTCTGTCTTCTCTTTCTGGATACCCTTCTGTTTTCTGCTGTCTCTACATGCCCTTCTGTCCTCTATTCTCTCTTGATGCCCTTATATTCTCTCCTCTCTCTGGATGTTCTTCTGTCTTCTTGGCTCTCTGGATACCATTCTATTTTCTAGTCTCTCTGGATGCCCTTCTGTCTTCTCTGTTCTCTGGATGCCCTTCTCTTTTCCCCTCTCGGTGGATGTGTTTCTCTCTGCTCCTCTCTCTGGATACCCTTCTGTTCTCTCATCTCATTAGACGCTCTTCTGTCCTCTACTCTCGCTGAAAAATCTTCTGTTCTCTCCTCTCTCTGGATGCCCTTCTGACCTCTCCTCTCCATGGATGCCCTTCTGTCTTCTCCTCTCACTGGTTGCCCTTCTGTCCTCTCCTCTCTCTTGATGCATTTCTGTCCTCTCCTCTCGCTGGATGCCCTTCTCTTCTCTCCTCTCTCAAGATGCCCTTCTGTCCTCTATTCTCTCAGGATGCCTCTCTATTCTCTCATCTCTCTGGATGTCTCTCTGTGCTCTCCTCTCTCTGGATACCTTTCTGTCCTCTCAACTCTCTGGATGCCCTTCTGTCTTCTCCTCTCTCCCTATGTCCTTCTGTTCTCTCATCTCTCCAACTTCCCTTCTGTCTTCTTTTTTCTCTGGATGCTCTTCTGTTCTCTCCTCTCTCCGGATGCCCTTCAGTCTTCTCCTCTCTCTGGATGCCCTTCTGTTCTAACCTCTATCTGGATACCCTTCTGTCTTCTTTTTTCTCTGGATGCCCTTCTGTTTTGTCCTCTCTCGGGATTCCCTTTTGTACTCTCCTCTCTATGGATACCCTTCTGTTCTCTCCTATCTCTGGATGCACTTCTGTTCTCTCCTCTCTCTGGATGCCCTTTTGTCCTGTTCTCTCTCTGAATTCCCTTCTGCACTCTCCCCTCTGTGGATGCCCTTCTGTTCTCTCCTCTCTCTCTCTCTCTGGATTCCCTTCTGTCTTCTCCTTACTCTTGATGCCCTTCTGTTCTCTCCTCTCTCCGGATGCCCTTCTATCTTCTCTTCTCTCCGGATGCCCTTCAGCTCTCTCCTCTCTCTGGATGCCCTTCTTCACTACCATCTCTCTGGATTCCCTGTTGGTCTTCTCCTCTCGCTGGATGCCCTTCTCTTCTCTCCTCTCTCTAGATGCCCTTCTGTCCTCTCCTATCTCTGGATGCCCTTCTGTCTTTTCCTCTCTCCCTATACCCTTCTGTTCTCTCGTCTCTCCCAATGCCCTTCTGTCTTCTCCTCTCTCTGGATGTTTGACAATTTTCACCTCACTCTGGATATTCTTCTGTCTTCTCTTCTCTCTAGATGTCCTTCTGTTCTCTCCTCCCACTGGATGCCATTCTGTCCTCTTCTCTCTCTGGATGATCTTCTGTCTTCTTCTCTCTTTGGATGCCCTTCAGTCTACTGCTCTCTCTGAATGGGCTTCTATTCTCTTCTCTTTCTGGATTCTAATGTTCTCTCAACTCTCTGGATGTCCTTCTGTTCTCTCTTATCTCAGGATGTCCTTAGGTCCTCTCTTCTCTCTGGATGCCCTTCTGTCTTCTCCTTTCTCTGGATGCCCTTCTGTGCTCTCCTCTCTCTGGATGCCATTGTGTCCTCTATGATCTCTGGATACCCTTCTGTTCTTTCGTATCTCTGGGTGCCCTTCTGTTCTCTTCTCTCTCAGGATTCAATTCTGTTCTCTCCTCTCAATAAATGCCCTTCTGTTCCCTCCTCTCTCTAAGTGCCCTTCTGTATTCTCATCTCTCTGGATGCCCTTTTGTCCTCTTGTCTCTCTGCATGCCCTTCTGTTACCTCTTCTCTCTAAATGCCCTTCTGTACTCTATTCTCTCTGGATGCCTGTCTGTTCTCTTTTCACTCTGTTCTCTACTCCCACTGGATGCCATTCTGTCCTCTTCTCTCTCTGGATGCCCTTCTGTCTTCTTATCTCTTGCGATGCCATTCAGTCTTCTACTCTCTCTGAATGGGCTTCTATTCTCTTCTCTTTCTGAAGTCTTTAATGTTCTCTCATCTCTGTGGATGTCCTTCTGTTTTATTTTCTCTTGGGATGTCCTTAGGTCCTCTCCTCTCTCTGGATGCCCTTCTGTCTTCTCCTCTCTCTAAATGCCCTTCTGTACTCTCCACTCTCTGGATGCCCTTCTGTACTCTCGTCTCTCTGCATGCCCTTCTGTTCCCTCCTCTCTCTAAATGCCATTTTGTACTCTCCTCTCTCTGGATGGCCTTGTGTCCTCTTGTCTCTCTGCATGCCCTTCTGTCTTCTTCTCTCTCTGGATGCCCTTCTCTTCTCTGCTCTCTCTGGATGCCCCTTTGTTCTCTACTATCTCAACATGCCCTCTGTGCTATATTCTCTCAGGATGCCCTTATGTTCTCTCGTCTCTCTGGAAGCCCTTCTGTCTTCTCCACTCTCTGGATGCCATTATATTCTCTCCTCTCTGTGTATACATTTCTGTCTTCTCCTCTCTCTGGATGCCCTTCTGTTCTCTCATCTCTCTAAATGCCCTTCTGACCTCTCCTCTCCATGTATGCCCTTCTCATCTCTCCTCTCTCTAGATGCCCTTCAGTCTTCTCCTCTATCTGGAAGGTTTTCTGTTCTCACGTCTCTCTGGATCCCTTCTGTCCTCTCCTCTCACTGGATGTGCTTCTGTGCTCTCATCTGTTTAGATGCCTAGATTCTGTTCTCAATTTGTTCTGTGCTCTCATCTGTTTAGATTCTGTTCTCAATTCTCTCTGGATGCCTTTCTGTTCTTTTCTATCCATTGATGCCCTTCTGTTCTCTCCTCTTTCTTGATGCACTTCTGTTCTCTCCTCTCTCTGGATGCCCTTCTGTCTTCTCCTCTGTCCGGATGCTCTCTCCTCTCTCTGGATGCCCTTCTTTGCTTGCCTCTCTCTGGATGCCCTTCTGTCCTCTCCTCTCTCTGGATTCCCTTCTGTCTTCTCCTCTCTCCATATACCCTTCTGTCTTCTCCTCTCTCTGGATGTGCGACAATTTTCTCCTCATTCTGAGTACCCTCCTGTCTTCTCCTCTCACAAAATGCCCTTCAGTCCTCTTCTCTTTCTGGATGTTCGTCAGTCTTCTGCTTTCTCTCGATGGGCTTCTGTTCTCTCCTCGTTCTGGATTCTCTCCTGTTCTATCATCTCTCTGGATGTGCTTATGTTCTTTCTTCTCTCGGGAAGTCCCTCTATCCTCTCCTCTCTCCGGATACCCTTCTGTCTTCTCCTCTCACCTAATGCCCTTCTACCCCCTCCTCTCTCTGGATGCCCTTCTGTTCTCTCCTCTCTCCAGATGCCCTTCTGTATTCTCCTCTCTCTTGATTCCCTTCTGTCTTCTACTCTCTTGGGATGCCCTTCTGTTTTCTCCTTTTTCTGGATGTCCTTCTGTTCTATCCTCTCTCCATATGCCCTTCTGTCTTCTCCTCTCTCTGGATGCCCTTCTGATCTCTACTCCTTCTGGATGCCCTTCTGTTCTCTCCTCTCTCTGGATTGCCTTCTGTCTTCTCCTCTCTCTGGATGCCAATCTGTCCAATCCTCTCTCTGTATGCCCTTCTGTCTTCTACTCTCTTCTGATGCCCTTCTGTATTCTCCTCTCTTTGGATGCCCTACAATTCTCTCCTCACTCTAGATTCCTTTCTGTCTTCTCCTCTCTCTGGATTTCCTTCTGTTCTCTCCCCTATACTAGATGTCCTTCTGTCCTCTCCTCTCTAAAGATTCCCTTCTGTCCTCTACTCTGTCTGGTTGCCTTTCTGTTCTGTTCTCTCTATTCATTCTCTCCTGTACTCTCTTCTCTCTGGATGCCCTTCTCTTCTCTCTTCTCTCTTCTCTCTTCTCTCTTCTCTCTTCTCTCTTCTCTCTTCTCTCTTCTCTCTTCTCTCTTCTCTCTTCTCTCTTCTCTCTTCTCTCTTCTCTCTTCTCTCTTCTCTCTTCTCTCTGTATGCCCTTCAGTCTTCTTTTCTCTACGAATGTCCTTCTGTCCTTTCCTCTCTCTGGATTCCCTTCTGTTTTCTCCTCTCTCCAGATGCCCTTATGTCTTATTTCCTCTCTGGATGCCCTTCGGTAATCTTTGCTCTCTTGATGCCCTTCTGTCTTCTCCTCTCTGTGGATGCCCTTCTGTTGTGTCCTCTCTGTGGATGCCCTTCTGTTCTCTCCTCTCTCCAGATGCCCTTATGTCTTCTTCTCTTTATGGATTCCATTCGGTCTTCTCCTTTTTATGGATGCTTTTCTGATCTCTCCTCTCTTTAGATGCTCTTCTTTTCTCTGATCTCTCTAGATGCCCTTCTGTCTTCTCTCTCTGGATGCCCTTCTATTTTCCCCACTCTATGGATGCCCTTCTGTCTTTTCCTCTCTCTATATGCCTTTTTGTTCTCTCATATCTCTAGATTCCCTCCTGTCCTGTCATCTCTTTGGATGCATTTCTATAATCTTCTCTCTATGGATGCTCTTCTGTTTTCTCATCTCTCTGGATGCCCTCATTTTCTCTCCTCTCTCTAGATTCTCTTCTGTCCTCTCATATCTCTAGATGCTCTTCTGTTCTCTTCACTCTCTGGATGATGGTCTGTTCACTCACCTCTCTTTATGCCCGTCTGTTTTCTCCTCTCTATGGAAGATCTTCTATTCTCTCATCTCTCTGGATGTCCTTGTGTCCTCTGCTCTCTCTGGATGCCCTTCTGGCTTCTCCTCTTGCTAGATGCCATCTTGTCCTCTCCTCTCTCTGGATGCCCTTCTATTTTCTCCTCTCTCCAGATGCCCTTCTGTCTTCTCTTCTCTCTGCATGCCCTTTTGTTCTCTTCTCTCTTTGGATGCCCTTCTGTTCTCTAATCTCTCTGGATGCCCTTCTGTTCTCTCCTCTCTCCCGATGTTCTTCTGTTCTCCCCTCTCTGTGGATTGCTTTCTGTACTCTTCACTATCAGGATGCCCTTGTTTTCTCTCCTGTTTCTCTAGGCCCTTCTGTTCTCTCCTTTCTCTGGATGCATTTCTTTTCTCTCCTCTCTCTGGATGCCATTTTGCCCTCTCCTCTCTCTGGATGCCCTTGTGTCCTCTCCTCTTTCTGGAAGCCCTTCTGTCTTCTCCTTTCTCTGGAAGCTCTCTTGTCCTCTACTCTCTGTGGATGCCCTTCTGTTATCTCCTCTCAATGGATGCCTTTCTTTCTTCTCATCTTTATGGATGCCCTGATGTTTTCACCTCTCTATGAAAGCCATTCTGTCTTCTTCTCCCTCTACATTCCCTTCTGTTCTCTCCTCTCTCTAGATTCCTTTCTGTCCTCTCATCTCTCTGAATGCCCTTATGTTCTCTTCTGTCTAGGTATGATCTTCTGATCTGTCATCTCTCTGATTGCCCTTGTGTCCTCTCCTAAATCTGGATGCCCTTCTCTCTTCTCTTCTCACTGGATTCCCTTCTGTCTTCTCCTCTCTCTAGATTCCCGTCTGTTCTCTCCTCTCTCTAGATTCTCTTCTGTCCTCAAATTTCTCTCGATGCCCTTCAGTTCTCTTCTGTCTATAGATGATCTTATGTTCTCTCATCTCTCAGCATGCCCTTCTTTTCTCTCCTCTCTATGGAAGTTCTTCTGTTCTGTCCTTTCTCTGGATTCCCTTCTCTCCTCTACTCTCTGTTTGCCTTTCTGTTCTGTTCTCTTCTCTCTATGGATTCTCTCCTGTATTCTCATCTCTCTGGATGCCCTTCTGTTCTCTCCTCTCTCTGGATGCCCTTCTACCTTCTCCTCTCTCTGGATGCCCTTCTCATCTCTCTTAACTCTGGATGCCCTTCATTATTCTCCTCTCTCAGGATGCCTTCTGATCTCTCCTCTCTCTGGATGCCCTTCTGTTCTCTCCTCTCTCTGGATGCCTTTCTGTCTTCTCATCTCTCTTTATGCCCTTCTGATCTCCCCTGTCTCCGGATGCTCTTCTGTTTCTCATTTCTCTGGATGCTCTTCTGTCTTCTCCTCTCTCTGGATGCCCATCTGTTTTCACCTCTCTATGGATGCCCTTCTGACTTCTCCTTTCTCTACAGGCCCTTATGTACTCTCCTATCTCTAGATTCCCTTCTGTCGTTTCATCTCTTTGGATGCCCTTCTATTATCTTCTCTCTATGGATGGTCTTCTGTTTTCTCATGTCTCTGGATGCCCTTGTGTCCTCTCCTCTCTCTGGATGTCCTTCTGTCTTCTCTTCTCTCTGGATGCCCTTCTGTCTTCTCATCTCTCTGGATGCACTTCTGTTCTTTTTTCTCTCTGGATGATCTTCTGTTCACTCATCTCTCTGCATTTCCTTCTGTTCTGTCTTCTCTATGGAAGATCTGTTCTCTCATCTCTCTAGATGCCCTTGTGTCCACTCCTCTCCTTGGATACCCTTCTGTCTTCTTCTCTCTATGGATTCCCTCTTGTCCCCAATTCTCTCTGGATGCCCTCCTGTTTTCACCTCTCTAACAATGCCTTTCTGTTTTCTCATCTCTCTACCTGCCCTTGACTTTTCTTTTCTCTCTTTCTGTTCTCTCATATATCTAGATTCCCTTCTGTCCTCACATTCTCTGAATGAAGTTCTATTATATTCTTTCTATGGATGCTCTTCTGTTCCCTCATCTCTCTGGAGGCCCTTCTCTTCTCTCTTCTCTCTTCTCTCTGGATGTCCTTCAGTCTTCTCCTCTCTCTGGATGCCCTTCTGTTCTCACATCTCTCGGGATGGCCTTATTTTGCCTCTTCAATCTGGATGCCCTTCTGTCTGCTCTTCTCTCCAGATGCACTTCTGTCCTCTCCTATCTCTGAATGCCCTTCTGCTTCTTTTCTTTATGGATGCCTTTCTGTTCTCTCCTCTCTCTGGATTCACTTCTGTTCTCTGCTTTCTCTGGATGCCCTTCTGTTCACTCCTCTCTTCAGATGTCTTTCTGTCCTCTCCTCTATCTGGATGCCCTTCTGTTCTGTCTTTTATCTGGATGCCCTTCTGTTTTCTCCTCTCTCTGGTAGCCCTTATGTCTTCTCTCTCTGGATTCCCTTTGGTCATCTTTTCTCTCTGCATGCTTTTCTGTCTTCTACTCTCTCTGGATGCCCTTCTGTTCTGTCTTCTCTTTGGATGCCCTTCTGTTCTCTCCTCTCTCCGGATGCCCTTATTTCTTCGCCTCTCCCTGGATGCCCTTTGGTCTTCTCCTCTCTCTGGATGCCCTTTGGTCTTCTCCTCACTCCGGATGCTCTTCTGTCCACTGACATCTCTGGATGTACTTCTGTCTTATCCTCTCTCCGGATTCCCTTCTGTCTTCTACTCTCTCTGGTTGCCTTTCTGTTCTGTTCTCTCTACGGATTCACTCCTGTACCCTCATCTCTCTGGATGCCCTTCTGTCTTCTCCTCTCTCTGGGTGCCCTTCTGTCTTCTCCGCTCTGTGGATGCCCGTCTCTTCTTTGTTCTCTCTGGATGCCCTTCAGTCTTCTTCTCTCTCTGGATGCCCTTCTGTTCTCTCGTCCCTTGAGATGGCTTTAATTTCTCTCTTCTATCTGGATTCCCTTCGGTCTGCTCTTCTCTCCAGATGCCCTTCTGCCCTCTCCTATCTCTGAATGCCCTTCTGTCTTCTTTTATCTCTGGATGCCCTTCTGTTCTCTCCTCTCTCTGGATTCCATTCTGTTCTCTCCTCTCTCGGGATGCCCTTCTGTTCTCTCCTCTCTCTGGATGCCCTTTTTTTCTCTCCTCTCTCTGGATGCCCTTCTGTCTTCACCTTTCTCTGGATGCCCTTCTGTTCTCTCCTCTCTCCTGATGCCTTTCTGTCCTCTCCTTTATTTCGATGCCCTTCTGTCTTCTCCTCTCTTTGGATACCCTACTGTTCTCTCCTCTCTAGTGATGCCTTTCTTTCTAATCCTCTCTCTGCATGCCCTTCTCTCTTCTCATCTCTCTGGATGCCCTTCTGTCCTCTCCTCTCTCTGGATGCCTTTCTATTCGTTTCTCTCTCTGGATACTCTTCTGTTCTCTCCTATATCTGGATGCCCATCTGTCTTCTCTTCTCTCTGGATGCGCTTCTGTCTTCTCCTCTCTCTGGAGGCCCTTCTGTACTCTCCTCTCTCTGGATGCCTTTCTGTTCTCTCCTCTCTCTGGGGATGCCCTTCTGTTCCCTTTTTTTCTGGATGCCCTTCTTTTCTCTCCTCTCTCTGGATGCCCTTCTGTTCTCTCCACTCTCCTGATGCCGTTTTGTCCTCTCCTCTCTCTGGATGCCCTTCTGTCTTCTCCTCTCTCTGGATTCCCTTCTGTTCTCTTATCTCTGGATGCCCTTCTGTGCTCTCAGCTCTCCAGATTCTCTTCTGTCCTCTACTATCTCTGGTTTCCTTTCTGTTCTCTTCTCTCTATGGATTCTCTCCTGTACTCCTCTCTGGATGCCCTTCTGTTCTCTCCATTCTCGGGATGTCCTTCTGTACTCTCCTCTCTCTGGATGCCCTTTTGTCTTCTTCTCTCTCTGGATGCCTTTCTATTTGGTTCTCTCTCTGAATGCCCTTCTTTTCTCTCCGATCTAAGGACGCCCTTCTGTTCTCTCCACTCTCCTGATGCCGTTTTGTCCTCTCCTCTCTCTGGATGCCCTTCTGTCTTCCCTTCTCTCTGGATTCCCTTCTGTTCTCTTCTCTCTGGATGCCCTTCTGTTCTCTCCTTTCTCGGAATGTCCTTCTGTACTCTCCTCTCTCTGGATGCCCTTCTCTCTTCTCTTCTCTCTGGATGCCTTTCTATTTGGTTCTCTCTCTGGATGCCCTGCTCTTCTCTCTTCTATTCGGATGCCCATCTGTCTTCTTTTCTCTCTGGAGGCCCTTCTGTACACTCCTCTCTCTGAATGCCATTCTGTTCTTTTTTCTCTCTGGATGCCCTTCTGTTCTCTCCTATTCCATGTGCCCCTTCCGTGTCCCCTTCGCCTGTGAAAGAGATACGTGAGGCAGTGTTCGAGTGGTTACTACTGCGAGGCTTTATTCTTGTATCAGCAGAAGCGAAAAGACCCCAAGTCCAGGAAAGGCACTGCTATATGTACCCTAGATTGGCGCATTCACTTCTGATTGGCTCTTCACTCATCACCCCTTGTTACACCTCGGGATTGGCTGTGGCTTGGCATGCTTTCGCCTCTTGCACCTGCACAGTTAGTTGTTTACTTGTGAGAGCACAGGATGCCAGCACCATCTTGTAATGGTGGATGCTATCACTGCTGTCCGCGGCTCCCAACATCTCCCCCATCTATATTATTAAGATGGAACAGCCTTTTGCCTATCAATCGCGGCACCATCTCAGTGAGGGAAAGCAGAGGACTGATCCCCTGTGCAAAATGAGATATTGTAATGGGTTTCTTATCTTGTCGTCGTGCAATGAGTAATACTTCCCATACCCACCTCGATGCCTTTTGATGGGGAAAGGGAGCCTCCACTCTGGAGGGCCCAGTGGCTGTCCGCACACATAGAGGAGGTTTTGGCTCTATCCACACTCGTGGAACATTCCCTGTCTAGTACCCAATCACAAACACCTCTAAATATTCAGGTACCACAGTTATTCAGGCAAGGGCTGGCTGGACTTAGACCTCTCATTGACCCAGTGCAATGGGCACCCTTGGGGTGCATCGACTGAGGGTCTCAATCATCAGTTACTTTCTTACTTAGTTACTTTCTTAGCATAAATAGCCAAATTTAAGGGGGAGATCCTTGCTCCAAGGCTGTGAGTGCTTGGGTGGTAGCAGCCTTGTCATGTTTTTGTTGGGCTCTGAGCTTGCAGACCAACCATAACATGAACACTAATCCACAAGATAGGGCTACACCAAACAGGCCTATCCCCACCCTTTTCTTAAAGAAAGAAAAAGGCAGAAGAAATTTAAGAAGTAAAATCGTCAAGGGTAACAGGGTCCACCCGTGCTCCATCAAGGCTCAAGATCGGGATCTGCAATTGCTGCTGCATCTGGTCCAGCTCCCCAGTCCAACTCCCTTGTAAATAAGCAGAAAGATTATGGCTTTGAACAAGTGCATCATTCACAAATCTCAGAGGTGTAATACATTGATGTGGGGTTGCTGACACGCAGCTCATTTGAACCACATCCGTGAGCTGCTCCACATGGGCTTGGAGCAAATCAGCTCTCTGATTGACCAACAGAATGTCTGATGACAAGTGTGCATCCACTTTCTGTAGAGTGGTCAGAGCCTCAGAAATCCTTTCTGAAATTTGATTAACAACAGTAGCTGCTGTAACTTGATTAACCAAGGCTATGCCGACTGTCACAGCTGCAGCTGCAGAGATGGCAACAGCAGTGACAATGGCTGCAGTAATGCCAAAGTCTCTTTTATGTCTTATTAATGATGTAATAGGGAAAGTTTCAGGGTCGGCTTCTACTGGAATGGGCACAAAGGTAGGCATGTGCACAACCAAGGCTAGGTCTAATGATCCGTTCCAGCATTGTGCCAAAAAGCATGTAACATTCTTACAATCCAAGATATCAGAATTATTTTGAAAGTTGGATAACATAAAGAAAAATGGGGGGTCCACACACACCGACACCGGTTGTGCAGATGCATTCCTAAACACCTTATTAATTTTAATGTTATTTAAATGGCTAGAGATATTAGATCATGTAGCTGAAACATTTTGTACCTCATGAAATATACCAGTCAACAAGGCAAAGGCATAAACACTGGCACTAGCTCCAGCCTCATTACTCAACACCCAATGATAAAAGGGCCAAATATTTTCTATGCCAGTGCTCTTACCTGTATTATTCATTATAGCCAAATCGAGAGGAGGGGATAAATTAAATCCTTTGGCAATTTGTTTCTTGGGTTTAATCTTAGACTGGCAAGGTGAAAACACCACTGGAAAGGACAAATCTGGATAGCACCACGGTATCATCTGTTGCAAAATGGCATTATTGGTATGCCAATTGGACCTCTTAATTATAGTAACATTACTTCCAATTGTGGTGGTGGTAATGTATATAGGTGCTGATTAATTCAGACTGACATTTCCCGGTCCTTCCATCTGTCCTGAACTAATCTGATTCAAGACAGCCCCTAGCACTCCTGTCTCCACCTTACTGTAAGTCACAGGATCCACCCAATTAGCAAGAGTAGCTTTCTTAAGAATCATGCAAGGTGTATGCAGTTCACCTGTCTTATTATCCTTGTTTGCTGCCACAAAACAAAGTGTAAAGTTTAATGGAAAACTTGTAGCATTATATAATTCAGGCTACTGGTGGGTGTGCCGAGAGCACGGGGGCATCCATATAACACTCAGTAGTTGTAAACAATGGCAGCACTGCAGAATTTGAATGTACTGGCATGGGAACAGGCCAAGATCTAACTATGGCCCATAGTGGTATACTTATCCCCAAAATCGAACATCAGCATCAGGAGAATCAGAGCCTTCATCTTGCAATCTAGCTTCATTCTTCACGATCTACACCAGCCGAGTGGGGACCCAAATTGGATTGTCTCCACCCTGTGAAAAAACACAGACAGCTCCCCTCCCCGGCCATGGCAGGGGTCTATCGCGTCCCTGACCTTGGAGAAGGACAGCAGCCATCTCTAAATTTGCTGCCGCAAGTCCTGCATTAGTAAGGGAACCTCCCAAGCCGCGACAGATTCTTAACCATTCTTGTAATCCCTTGGCTCTCAGAGGAGCAACGGCTGCACGGCATTCAGCTGTGGCATTTTCAAAGATCATCTGTTCAATTAATTGCATTGCTTGCTCTGGTTCCCCAAAGATTCTGCCAGCTGCCTCAGTCATGCGGGCCACAAAGTCAGAGAAGGACTCATTAGATGTCTGAATTATCTTGGACAAATAAAGGTTACTGCCTTCTTGAATGGGGAGAGACTTCCGGGCCTTAACAGCAGCTGTCGCTATGTGTATGCCAACTCCAGGCAGCATGTCAAAAGTCCATAATTGTTGTCCCTCAGTGTTTGCATTAATCCTGGCTTGTGCTTGCAGTGCCTATTGCCACAAGGCCTTCCACTCTAGGTATTGGCCCATATTGTTATGTACCGCCTTCACTGTGTCCTGCCAGTCTCCTGGCGTCATAGCAGCTGTACTTAACCTCTCCACTAGGGATACGGTAAAATTAGCCCCAATTCCATATGCGTGTACTGCCTCAGCTAATTTTTTGACCTGCCTATACTCTGCTAGGGCATGAACACTTGCTCCTTCTGCCACTTCAAAGACCGGAAATGCAAGCTGTAGCTGTCTCTGATCTCCTGGGCTGAGAAATGAATTAGAGAGGCTGCCCTGGGCATAGGCCAGAGGCAAGGGTGGGGCCGAGGGGCTCAAGGTCTTTCTTAGTCTTATCTCAGAACGGTTATTTTTTGCATAGGTGGCTGCTTCCTCCTCTAGGCTTCCTTCTTTGGAGCTGCTAAGGTCTACGGAGGCAGGCTCCTTAATGGGGTATAGGGGGGTCCCTCCGACGTCCACTCAGTCTTCACCAGCCGGTGAAGGGTCCTTAACCTTAACAGGCCCTGCAGTGGCTCCTGTTCCTTTTGAGTACTCTTTTCTTTGACCAGGCTCCTTGGCCTGTCTCTGTTGCCCAGGCTTTTTTGACTGCTTCTCCTTTCCAGGCTCCTTGGCCTGATCTTTTTCCCCAGGCTCCTTGGCCTGATCTCCAGGCTCCTTGGCCTGATCCCCAGGCTCCTTGGCCTGATCCCCAGGCTCCTTGGCCTGATGCCGGCTAACATGCTGTGTTTCTGATACACTGGAGTGGACCACTCCTGAAACCTCTTGACTTGCCCTAATAGCTGTGCTGCAAGCTGGATCCTCACAATACAAATACGCTAAAAGCAAAAGCAACGCAAGCAAGAGGCCAGCTAGTGCAGTGGCAGCAATGAGTGAGAATCCGCTCACAACCAAGGCTTCCACCCCAAGCATACTTCTCAGAGGTACCTCGATCCTGTAGTCTTTTAACCCGCCCCGATTCTAGGGGGGTCTCTCTGCAGCACCGGATGGTTCATTCCTTCCCGAGTTTCGGCACCAGATATTCCGCGCACCCCTTCTGTGTCCCCTTTGCCCGTGAAAGAGACACGTGAGGCAGTGTTCGGGTGGTTACTACAGTGAGGCTTTATTCTTGTATCAGCAGAAGTGGAAAGACCCCTAGCCCTGAGAAGGCACTGGTATATGTACCCTAGAGTGGCATGTTCATTTCTGATTGGCTGTTCAATCATCACCCCTTGTTACGCCTCGGGATTGGCAATGGCTTGGGGTGCTTTCGCCTCATGCACCTGTGTAGTTAGTTGTTTAATTGTGAGAGCACAGGATGTCAGTGCCATCTTGTAATGGCGGATGCTATCAACGCTAACCATGGCGCCCTACACTCTCCTCTCTCTGGATGCCCTTCTGTATTCTCCTTTCTCTGGATGCCCTTCTGTTCTCTTCTCTCTCTGGATGATCTTCTGTTCGCTCATCTCTCTGCATTCCCTTCTGTTCTCTCCTATCTATGGAAGATCTTTTGTTCTCTCATCTCTCTGGATGCCCCTGTATCCTCTCCTCTCCCTAAATGCCCTTCTGTCTTCTCCTCTCTCTCGATGCCCTTCTGTTCTCTTCTCTCTTAAAGACTTCTGTGCTCAACTCTCTCTGGATGTCCTTCTGTCTTCCTCTATCTCTTGATTCCCTTCTGTACTCTCCTCTCTCTGGATGACCTTTTGTCGTCTCCTCTCTCAGGATTCACTTCTTTCCTTTCTATCTCTGGTTGCCTTTCTGTTCTCTTCTCTCTATGGGTCTCTCCTGTACTCTCCTCTCTCTGTATGCCCTTCTGTCTTCTCCTCTCTCTGGATGCCTTTCTATTCGGTTCTCTCTCTGGATTCCCTTCTGTTCTCTCCTCTATCCGGATGCCCATCTGTCTTCTCTTCTCTCTGGATGTCCTTCTTTTCTCTCCTCTCTCTGGATGCCCTTCTGTCTTCTCCTTTTTCTGGATGCCCTTCTGTTCTCTTCTCTCTCAGGATGATCTTCTGTTCGTTCATCTCTCTGCATTCCTTTCTGTTCTCTCCTCTCTATGGAAGAACATTTGTTCTCTCATCTCTCTGGATGCCATTGTTTCCTCTCCTCTCCCTGGATGCCCTTCTGTCTTCTCCTTTCTCTAGAGGCCATCTTGGCCTCTCCTCTCTCTGGATGCTCTTCTATTCTCTCCTCTATCCGGATGCCCTTAAATCTTCTATTCTCTCTGGATGCCCTTCTGTCTTCTCCTCTCTCTGGATGCCCTTCTGTTCTGTCTTCTCTCTGGAAGCCCTTCTGTTTTCTCCTCTCTCCGGTAGACATTATGTCTTCGCATCTCTCTGGATGCCCTTCTGTTCTCTCAACTATTGGGATGGCTTTATTTCTCTCTTTTTCTGGATGCCCATCTGTCCGATCTTCTCTCCAGATGCCCTTCTGTCCTCTGCTATCTCTGAATTCCATTCTGTCTTCTTTTATGTCTGGATGCCCTTCTGTTCTCTCCTCTTTCTGAATTCCCTTCTGTTTTCTCCTCTCTCAGGATGCCCTTCTGTTCTCTCCTCTCTCCAGAAGCCCTTATGTCTTCTCCTTTCACTGGATGACCTTCAGTTTTCTCCTCTCTCTGGATGCCCTTCTGATATCTCCTCTCTCCGGATGCTTTTCTGTCCTCTGATAACTCTGGATGCCCTTCTGTTTTCAGCTCCTTATGGATGCCCTTCTGTCTTCTCCTCTCTCTACATACCCTTCTGTTCTCTTATCTCTAGATTCCATTCTGTCCTCTCATCTCTCTAGATTTTCTTCTATTATCTTCTCTCTATGGATGCTCTTGTGTTCCCTCATCTCTCTGGATGACATTCTCTTATCTCTTCTCTCAGTATGCCCTTCAGTCTTCTCCTCTCTTGAATACCCTTCTGTTCTCTCGTCTCTTGTGATGGCCATATCCTCTCCTGGATGTCCTCTCCTCTCTCTGGATGCCCTTCTTTTTCTTCTCTTTCTGGATACCCTTCTGTTCTCTGCTCTCTCTATATGCCCTTCTGTCCTGTATTCTCTCTGGATGCCTTCATGTTCTCTCCTCTCTCTGGATGTTCTTCTGACTTCTCTGCTCTCTGGATACCTTTCTATTATCTACTCGCCCTGGATGCCCTTCTGTCTTCTCTGCTCTCTGGATGCCCTTCTGTTCACCCCTCTCTTTGGATCTGTTTCTGTCTTCTTCACATTCCGGATGCCCTTCAGCTCTCTCCTCTTTCTGGATGCCCTTCTTTTCTCTCCTCTCTCTGGATGCCATTCTGTCTTCTCTGCTCTCTGCATGCCCTTCTGCTCTCTTCTCTGTCTGGATGTGTTTCTGTTCTCTACTCTATCTAGATGAACTTCTGTCTTCTCCTCTCTCTGTATAGTCTTCTTTCCTCTTTTCTGTGGATGCCCTTCTGCCCTCTCCTTTCTCTTGATGCCCATCTTTTCTCTCTTTTCCCTGGAGTCCATTCTGTCCTCTCCTCTCTCTGGATTGCCTTCTATCTTCTCCTATCACTAGATGCCCTTCTGTCTTCCTCTCTTTCTGGATACCATTCTGTTCTATCTTCTCTCTGGATTCTCTTCTCTCTTCTCCTCTCTGTTGAGGCCCTTCTGTTCTCTCCTTTCTCCAGATGCCATTGTTTCTTCTCCTCTCTCCAGATGCCCTTCTGTTCTTTCCTCTCTCTGGATGCGCTTCTGTTTTATCCTCTCTCTGGATGCCCTTCTGTCTTCTCCTCTCTCTGGATACCCTTCTGTTCTTTCCTCTCTCTGGATGCACTTCTGTCTTCTCCTCTCTCTGGATACCCTTCTGTTCTTTCCTCTCTCTGGATGCACTTCTGTCTTCTCCTCTCTCTGGATGCCTTTTGTTCTCTCCTCTTGCGGGATGCCCTTCTTCCCTCTCCTTTCCCTGGATGCCCTTCTGTCTTCTCCTTTCTCTTTATGCCTTTCTGTCTTCCCCTATATCCTGATGCCCTTCTGTCTTCTACTCTTTCTGGATACCCTTCTGTTTCTGTTCTCTCTTCATGCCCTTCTGTCCTCTATTCTCTCTGGATGCTTTTATGTTCTCTCTTTCCTCTGGATGTTCTTCTGTGTTCTCCACTCTCTGGATGCCATTTTATTTTCAACTCTCTCTGGATGACCTTCTGTCTTCTCTGCTCTCTGGATGCTCTTCTGTTCTCTTCTCTTTGTGGATGTGTTTCTGTCTTCTCTTCTCTCTGGATGCCCTTCTGTTCTCTCCACTCTCTGGTTTGGCTTTTTAATTTCTACTCTCTCTGGGTGCCCTTCTGTCATCTCCTCTCTTTGGATGCCCTTCTGTCTTCTCCTCTCTCCCGATGCCCTTCTTTTCTCTCTTCTCTTTGGATGCCCTTCTGTCTTCTTCTCTCTCTGGATGCCCCAAAAGTCTCTCCTCACTCTAGATTCCCTTCTGTCTACTTTTCACTCTAGATTCCCTTCTGTTCTCACCTATTTCTGTGTGCCCTTCTGTTCTCTCATCTATTTAGATGCCCTTCTGTCTTCTCCTCTATCTGTATGGCATTCTGTACTCTTTACTGTGGGTGCGCTACTCTCCTCTCCTCTCTCTGGATGCTCTTCTGCATTCTCCGCTCTCTGGATGCCCTTCAGTTCTCTCCTCTCTGTGGATGCGTTTCTGTCTTCTCCTATTTCTCGATGCCCTTCTGAACTCTCCTCTCCATGGATGCCCTTCTGATCTCTAGGCTCTCTGGATGCCCTTCTGTTCTCTCCTCTCTCTAGATGCCCTTCTGTCTTCTCCTCTCTCTGGATGGCTTTCTGTTCTCTCCTCTCACTGGATCCCTTCTGTTCTCTCCTCCCTCTGGATGCTCTTCTTCACTCTCCTCTCTCTGGATGCCCTTCTGTTCTCTGCTCTCTCGGGATGCATTTCTGTATTCTCCTCTCTCTCTCAATGCCCATCTGATCTCTCCTCTCTGTGGTCTCTTCTCCATCTGGATTCCTTCTCTCTTCTCCACTTTCCAGACGCCCTTCTGTCCTCTCCTCTCTCGGGATGCCCTTCTGTTCTCTCCTCTCTCTAGGTTCCCTTCTGTCTTCTCCTCTCTCTTGATGCCCTCCTGTTCTCTCCTCTTTCTGGATGCCCTTCTGTTCTCTCCTCTCTCCAGATGCCCTTCTGTCTTCTCCTCTCTCTGGATGCCCTTCTGCTCTCTCCAGTGTCTGGATGCCCTTCTGTTCTCTCCTCTCTCTGGATTCCCCTCTGTCTTCTCCTCTCTGTAGATGGCATTTTTTCCTCTCCTCTCTCTCGATGCCCTTCTGTCTTCTCCTCTCTCTGGATTCACTTCTGTTCTCTCCTCTCTCTTGATGACCTTCTGTCTTCTCCTCTCTCCCGATGACCTTCTGTTCTCTCCTTTGTCTGAATGCCCTTCTGTTCTCTCCTCTCTCTGGATTTGCTCTGTCTTTTCCTTCTCTGGATGCCCTTTTGTTCTCTCCTCTCTCTACATGCCCTTTTGTACTCTCCGCTATCTAGATTACCTTCTTTATTCTCCTCTACCTCTATGGCCTCCTTTACTCTTTTCTGTGGATGCCCTTCTGACCACTCCTCTCTCTGAATGCCCTGCTTTTCTCTCTTCTCTCTGGAGGCCATTCTGTCCTCTGCTCTCTGAAAGCCCTTCTGTCTTCTCCTATCTCCCTTCTGTCTTCTCCTCTTTCAGGATACCCTTCATTTCTTTGCCCTCTGTACATGCCGTTCTCTCCTCTATTCTCTCTGGATGCTTTTCTGTCTTTTCCTCTCTCTGGATGTCCTTCTGTCCTGTCTTCTCTGTGGATGATCTTCTGTTCTTTCATCTTTGGATACCTTTCTGTCCTCTCCTCTCTCATGATGCCCTTTTGTTCTCTCCTCTTTCTGGATGCCCTTCTGTCTTCTCCTCTCTCTGTATTACATTCTGTCTTCTCCTCTCTCTGGATGCCCTTTTGTCTTCTCATCTCTCTGAATGCCCTTTGTTCTCTCCTCTCTCAGGATGCCCTTCTACCGTCTCCTCTCTCTCTGATGCCCTTCTGTCTTCTAGTCCCTCTGGATGCCCTTCTGTCTCTCCTCTATCTGGATGCCCTTCTGTCTTCTCCTCTCTCCCTATGCCCTTCTATTCTCTCATCTCTCCGGCTTCCCTTCTGTCTTCTCCTTATTTTTGATGCACTTCTCTTTTCTCCTAACTCCGGATGCCCTTCTGTCTTCTCCTCTCTCTGGATGCCACTCTGTTCTCTCGTCTCTCTGGATGCCCTTCTGTTCTCTACTCTCTCTGGATGCCCTTCTGTCTTCTCCTCTCTCTGGATGCCATTCTCCTTGCTCTGGGTGCCCTTCTGTTCTCTCCTATCTCTGGATTCCCTTGTGTCTTTTCCTCTTTCTTGATGCCCTTCTGTTCTCTCCTCTTTCTTTATGCCCTTCTCTTCTCTCCTCTCTCCGGATGCCCTTCTGTCTGCTCCTCTCTCTGGATGCCCTTCTGCTTTCTCCTCTTTCTGGATGCCCTTCTGTTTTCTCCTCTATCTGGATTCCCTTCTGTCTTCTCCTCTCTCTGGATGCCGTTTTATCCTCTCCTTTCTCTGGATGCCTTCTGTCTTCTCCTATCTCTGGGTGCACTTCTCTTCTCTCTTCTCTCTGGATGACCTTCTGTCTTCTCCTCTCTCCTGATGCCCTTCTGTTCTCTCCTCTCTGCTGATGCCCTTCTGTTCTCTCCTCACTCTGGATGCCCTTCTGTCTTCTCCTCTCTCCCTCTGCCCTTCTGTTCTCTCGTCTATCCGGCTTCCCTTCTGTCTTCTGTCTTCTCCTCTCTCTGGATGCACTTATGTTTTCTCCTCTCTCCAGATGCCCTTCTGTCTTCTCCTCTCTCTGGATGCCCTTCTGCTCTCTCCTCTCTCTGGATTCCCTTCAGTAATCTACTCTCTGTGGATGCCGTTTTATCCTCTCCTCTCTCTAGATTCGTTCTGTCTTCTCCTTCTCTGGATGCCCTTCTATTCTCTCCTTTTTCTGCATGTCCTTCTGTTCTCTCCTCTATCTAGATGACCTTCTGTCTTCTCCTCTCTCTGTATGGCCTTCTGTATTATTTTATGTGGATGCCCTTCTTTCCTCTCCTCTCTCTGGATGCCCCTGTGCTCTGTCTTCTCTCTGGAGTAAATTCTGTCTCCTCCTCTCTCTGGATGCCCTTCTTTCTTCTCCTACCTCCTGATGCCCTTCTGTCTTCTCCTCTTTCTGAATGCCCTTCTGTTATCTGCTCTCTATAGATACGCTTCTGTCCTCTCCTCTCTCTGGATATCCTTCTCTACTCTTCTCTCCCTGAATACCCTACTGTCCTCTCCTCTCTCAGGATGCCCGTCGCTCCTCTTCTCCATCTGTATGCCTCCTCTCTTCTCTTATTTATGGATGCCCTTCTGTTCTCTCCTCTCTCTGTACGTCCTTCTGTTTTCTCCTCTCTCTGAATGCCCTTCTTCACTCTACTCTCTCTGGATTCGCTTGTGTCATCATCTCTCTCTGGATGCCCTAATGTCCTCTCCTCTCTCTGGATGCCTTTTTTCACTCTCCTCTCTCTGGATTCTTTTCTGTCCTCTCCTCTCTCTGGATGCCCTTCTGTCCTCTCCTCTCTCTTGATGCCCTTCTGGTCTCTTCTCTCTCTGGATTCACTTTTTGTCTTCTCCTCTCTTTGCATGCCCTTCTCTTCTCTCCTCTATCTAGATGCCCTTCTGTCCTCTATTCTGTCTGGATGCCTCTCTGTTCACTCATCTTTCTAGATGCCCTTCTGTGCACTCCTCTCTCTCTGGATTCTCTTCTGTCCTCTCCTCTCTCTGGATGCCCATCTGCACTCTCCTGTCTTTGGATGCCCTTCTGTTCTCTCCTCTCTCCAGATGCCATACTGTCTTCTCCTCTCTCTGAATGCCCTTCTGATCTCTCCTCTTTCTGGATGCCCTTCTCTCTTCTCTCTCTTGATGCCCTTCTGTTCTCTCCTCTCTCCAGATGCCCTTCTGTCCTCTCCTCACTCTGGATGCCCTTCAGTCTTCTCCACCCTCTGCATACCCTTTTGTCCTCTCCTGTCTATGGATGCCCTTCTGTCTTCTTCTCTCTCCCTATGCCCTTTTGTTCTCTTGTCTCACCAGCTTCCCTTCTGTCTTCTTTTCTCTCTGAGTGCCCTTCTTCACTCCCCTCTTTCTGGATGACCTTCTTTTTTCTACTTTCTCCGGATGCCATGCTGCCCTCTCCTCTCTCTGGATGCCCTTCTGCTCTCTCCTCTCTCTGAATGACCTTCTGTTCTCTCCTCTCTATATATTCCCTTCTGTCTTCTCCTCTCTCTTGATGCACTTCTGTTCTCTCCCCTTTCTGCATGCCCTTCTGCTCTCTACTCTTTCTGGATGTGCTTCAGTTCTCTCCTCTCTCTGGATGCCCTTCTGTTCTCTCCTCTCTCCGGATGCCAAAGTGAATACTCCTCTCTCTGGATGCCTTTCTGCTCTCACCTCTCTCCGGATGCCCTTCTGTCCTCTCCTCTCTCTGGATGCCCTTCTGTCTTCTCCTCTCTCCCTATGCCCTTCTTATCTCTCCTCTCTATGGATGCCTTTCTGTTTTCCCTTCTCTTTGGATGCCATTCTGTATTCTCTTTCTGGTGGCCTTTGTTCTTTCTTTTCTCGGGATGCCCTTCTGAACTCTTGTCTTCATGGATGCCCTTTTGATCTCTCCTCTCCCTGGATGCCATCTGTCTTCAACTCTCTCTTGATGCCCTTCTGCTCTCTCCTCTCTCTGAATGCCCTTCTTTTCTCTCCTCTCTCCGGATGCCCTTCTGTATTCTCCTCTCTCTGGATGCCCTTTGTACTCTCCTCTCGAGATGCCCTTTTGAACTCTCGTTCTCTGGATGCTGTTCTGTTCTCTCCACTCTCTGGATGACATACTGACTTCTCCTTTCTCTCTGGATGCCATTCTGCTCTCTCCTCTCTCTGGATGCCCTTCTGTTCTCTCCGCTATCTGGATTACCTTCTGTCTTCTCCTCTTTCTGTATGCCCTTCTGTTCTCTCCTCTTTCTGTATGCCCTTCTGTTCTCTCCTCTTTCCGGATACCCTTATGTCTTCTCCTCTCTCTGGATGCCCTTCTGCACTCTCCTCTTTCTGGATGTGCTTGTGTTCTCTGCTCTCTCCGGATGCCCTTCTGTCTTCTCTTCTCACCGGATGCCCTTCTACCATCTCCTCTCCCTGGATGCCCTTCTGTATTCTCCTCTCTCTGGATGCCCTTTGTTCTCTCCTCTCGAGATGCCCTTTTGAACTCTTGTTCTCTGGATGCTGTTCTGTTCTCTCCACTCTCTGGATGACATACTGACTTCTCCTCTCTCTCTGGATGCCCTTCTCCTCTCTCCTCTCTCTGGATGCCCTTCTGTTCTCTCCGCTATCTGGATTACCTTCTGTCTTCTCCTCTTTCTGTATGCCCTTCTGTTCTCTCCTCTTTCTGGATGCCCTTCTGTTCTCTCCTCTTTCCAGATACCCTTATGTCTTCTCCTCTCTCTGGATGCCCTTCTGCACTCTCCTCTTTCTGGATGTGCTTGTGTTCTCTGCTCTCTCCGGATGCCCTTCTGTTTTCTCCTCTCACCGGATGCCCTTCTACCCTCTCCTCTCTCTGGATGCCCTTCTGTCCTCTCCTCTCTCTAAATGCCCTTCTGTCTTCTCCTCTCTCCCTATGCCCTTCTATTCTCTCGTCTAACCAGCTTCTTTTTTGTCTTCTCCTCTCTCTGAATGCCCTACTGTTCTCTCCTTTCTCTGGATGCCCTTCTGACATCTCCTCTCTCTGGATGTGCTTCTGCTCTCTCCTCGCTCTGGATGCCCTTCTGTTCTCTCCTCCTCTGGATTTCCTTCTGTCTTCTCTTCTCTCTGAATGCCATTTTAACTTCTCCTTTCTCTGGATTCGCTCTGTCTTTTCCTTCTCTGGATGCACTTGTGTTCTCTCCTCTTTCAGGATGCCCTTCTGTTCTCTCCTCTATCTAGATGCCCTTCTGTCTTCTCCTCTCTCTGGATGCCCTTCTGTTCTCTGCTCTCTCTAGATACCCTTCTGTCTCTCCTCTCTCTGGATGCCCTTCTGTTCTCTTCTCTCCCTGAATGCCCTTCTCTCCTCTCCTCTCTCAGGCTGCCCGTCGGTCCTCTTCTCCATCTGGATGCCTCCTCTCTTCTATTTGCGGATGCCCTTCTGTTCTCTCCTCTCTCTGTACAACCTTCTGTATTCTCCTAACTCTGAATGCCCTTCTGTTCTCTTCTCTCTCTGTACGACCTTCTGTTTTCTCCTCTCTCCGAATGCGATTCTTCACTCTACTCTCTCCGGATTCCCTTGTGTCCTCACCTCTCTCTGGATTCCCTTCTGTATTCTCCTCCCTCTGGAAGCCCTTCTGTTCTCTCCTCTCTCTGAATTTTCTTTTTGTCTTCTCTTCTCGCTGGATGCTGTTCTCTTCTCCCCTCTCTTTGGATGCCCTTCTGTCCTCCTTTCTGTTAGGATGACTCTCTGTTCACTCATCTCTCTGTGTGTGCCCTTCTGTGATCTCGTCTCTCTCGATGCACTTCCTGTCCCCTCGTCTCTCTGGATGCTCTTCTGTTTTCTCCTCTCTCCCTATGCCCTTCTGTTCTCTCATCTCACCAGCTTCCCTTATGTCTTCTCCTCTCTCTGGGTGCCCTTCTGCTCTCTCCTCTCTCTGGATGACCTTCTGTTCTCTCCTTTCTCCTGATGCCATACCGACTACTCCTCTCTCTGGATGCCCTTCTGCTCTCTCCTCTCTCTGGATGCCCTTCTATTCTCTCCTCTCTGTATTCCCTTCTTTCTTCTCCTCTCTCTGTATGCCCTTCTGTTCTCTCCTCTTTCTGGATGCCCTTCTGTTCTCTCCTCTCTCCGATTGCCCTTATGTCTTCTCCTCTCTCGGGATGCCCTTCTGCTCTCTCCTCTTTCTAGATATGCTTCTGTTTTCTCCTTTCTCCAGATGCCCTTGTGTCTTCTCCTCTCTCTGGATGCCCTTCTGTTCTCTCCTCTCTCTAAATGCCCTTCTGTCTTCTCCTCTCTCCCTATGCCCTTCTGTTCTCTCGTCTAACCAGCTTCTTTTCTGTCTTCTCCTCCCTGTGGATGCACTTAGGTTTTCTCCTCTCTTTAAATGCCCTTCTGTCTTCTCCTCTCTCTGGATGCGCTTCTGCTCTCACCTCTCTCTGGATGCCCTTCTGTTTTCTCTTCTCTCTGGATTTCCTTCTGTTCTCTCCTCTCTCTGAATGCCGTTTTATCCTCTCCTCACTCTGGATTCGCTCTGTCTTCTTTTTCTCTGGATGCACTTTTGTTCTCTTTTCTTTCTGGATGCCCTTCTGTTCTCTCCTCTATCTAGATGCCCTTCTGTCTTCTCCTCACTCTGTATGGACTTCTGTACTAATTTATGTGGATACCCTTCTTCTTTCTCCTCTCTCTGGATGCCCTTGTGCTCTGTCTTCTCTCTGGAGTAAATTCTGTCCCCTCCTCTCTCTGGATGCCCTTCTGTCTTCTCCTATCTCCTGATGCCCTTCTGTCTTCTCCACTTTCTGGATGCCCTTCTGTACTCTGCTCTCTCTAGATACCCTTCTGTCCTCTTCACTCCCTGGATGCCCTTCTGTTCTCTTCTCTCCCTGAATGCAGTTCTGTCCTCTCCTCTCTCAGGATGCCCATCGGTCCTCTTCTCCATCTGCATGCCTCCTCTCTTCTCCTATTTACGGATGCCCTTCTGTTCTCTCCTCTCTCTGTACGACCTTCTGTTTTCTCCTTTCTCTGAATGCCATTCTTCACTCTACTCTCTCTGGATTCCCTTGTGTCCTCACCTCTCTCTGGATTCCCTTCTGTCTTCTCCTCTTTCAGGATTCTGTTCTTCACTCTCTTCTCTCTGGATGCCCTTCTTCACTCTCCTCTCTCTGGATGCCCTTCTGTTCTCTCCTCTCTCTGGATTCCCTTTTTATCTTCTCCTCTATCTGGATGCCCTTCTCTTCTCTCCTCTCTCTAGATGCCCTTCTGTCTTCTATTCTCTCTGGATGCCTTTCTGTTCTCTTGTCTCTCTGGATTCCCTTCTGTGCTCTCCTCTCTTTGGATGCCCTCCTGTATTCTCCTCTCTCTGGATACCCTTTGTTCTCTCCTGTCTCGGGATGCACTTCTGTATTCTCGTCTCCAAGGATGCCCTTCTGTCTTCTCCTCTCTCTGGATGCCCATATGCTCTCTCATCTCTTTGGATGCCCTTCTGTTCTCTCCTCTCTCCAGATGTCATACTGTCTTCTCCTCTCTTTGGATGCTCTTCTGCTCTCTACTCTCTCTGGATGCCCTTCTGTTCTCTCTACTATCTGGATGCCCTTCTGTCTTCTCTTCTCACTTGCTGCCCTTCTTTTCTCTCCTCTCTCCGGATGCCCTTCAGTCTTCCCCTCTCTCTGGATGCCCTTTTTTCCTCACCTCTCTCTGGATGCCCTTCTGTCTTCTCCTTTCACTGGATGCCCTTTGTTCTCTCCTGTCTCAGGATGCCCTTCTTCCCTCTTCTTTCTCTGGATGCCCTTCTTCCCTCTTCTTCCTCTGGATGCCCTTTTTTTCCTCACCTCTCTCTGGATGCCCTTCTGTCTTCTCCTTTCTCTGGATGCCCTTTGCTCTCTCCTGTCTCAGGATGCCCTTCTTCCCTCTTCTTTCTCCAGATTCCCTTCTGTCTTCTCCTTTATCTGGATTCCCTTCTGTCCTCTCCTCTCTCTGGATGCCCTTCTGTCTTCTCCTCTCTCCCTATGCCCTTCTGTTCTCTCGTCTCACCAGCTTCTTTTCTTTTTTCATCTCTATAGATGAACTTATGTTCTCTCCTCCCTCTGGATGACCTTCTGTCTTTTCAACTCTCTGGATGCCCTTCTTCTCTCTGTTGATGCCCTTCTGTACTCTCCTCTCTCTAGATTGCCTTCTGTCTTCTCCTCTTTCTGGATGCCGTTTTATCTTCTCCTCTCTCTGGATTCGTTCTGTCTTCTCCTCTCTCTGGATGCCCTTTTGCTCTCTCCTCTTCCTGGATGCACTTTGTTCTCTCCTCTCTCTGAATGCCCTTCTTCACTCTACTCTCTCTGGATTCCTTTGTGTCCTCACCTCTCTCTGGATTCCCTACTGTCCTCTCCTGTCTCTGGGTAATCTTCACTCTCCTCTCTCTGGATTCCCTTCGGCCCTCTCCTTTCTTTGGATGCCCTTCTGTCCTCTCCTCTCTCTGGATGCCCTTCTGTTCTCTCCTCACTCTGGATTCCCTTCTTGTCTTCTCTGTCTGGATGCCCTTCTCTTCTCTCCTCTCTCTAGATACTCTTATGTCCTTTATACACTCTAGATGCCTTTCTGTTCTCTTCTCTCTCTGGATGCCCTTCTGTGCTCTCCTCTCTTTGGATGCCCTTCTGTTCTCTCCTCTCTCTGGATGCCCTTCTGTATTCTCCTCTCTCTGGATGGCCTTTGTTCTCTCCTCTCTCAGGATGTCCTTCTGTATTCTTTTCTGTCTGGGTGCCCTTTGTTCTCTCCTCTCTCGGGATGCCCTTCGGAACTCTAATCTCCATGGATGCCTTTCTATCTTCTCCTCTCTCTGGATGGCTTTCTGTTCTCCCCTCTCTCTGGATGCCCTTCTTCCTTCTCCTCTGTCTGGGTGCCCTTCTGTTCCCTCCTCTCTCTGGATTCTCTTTCTGTCTTCTTCTCTTGCTGAATGCCGTTCTCTTCTCTCCACTCTCTAGATGCCCTTCTGTCCTCTATTCTGTCTAGATTTCTCTCTGTTCTCATATCTCTCTGGATGCCCTTCTGTGCTATCCTCTCTCTGGATGCCCTTCTATCTTCTCCTCTCTCCCTATGCCCTTCTGTTCTTTTGTCACTCCGGCTTCCCTTCGGTCTTCTCCTTTCTCTGGATGCTTTTATGTTCTCTCCTCTCTCCAGATGCCCTTCTGTCTTTTCCTCTCTCTGGATGCCCATCTGCTCTCTCCTCTCTCTGGATGCCCTTCTGTTCTCTCCTCTCTCTAGATGCCATAATGTCTTTTCCTCTCTCTGAATGCCCTTCTGCTCTCCTCTCTCTGGATGCCCTTCGATTCTCTCCTCTCTGTGGATTCAATTCTGTCTTCTCCTCTCTCTTGATGCCCTTTTGCTCTCTCCTCTCTTTGGATGACCGTCTGTCTTCTCCTCTCTCTGGATGACCTTTGTTTTCTACTTTCTCAGGATGCCCTTCTTCTTTCTCCTCTCTCTGGATACCCTTCAATATTCTCCTCCCTCTTGATGCCCTTCTGTTCTCTCCTCTCTCTGGATTCCTTTTTTGTCTTCTCCTCTTGCTGGATGCTGTTCTCTTCTCTCCTATCTCTAGATGCCATTCTATCCCCTATTCTGTCTGGATGCCTTCTGTTCACTCATCTCTCTGGATGCCCTTCTGTGCTCTCCTCTCTCTGGATGCCCTTCTGTCCTCTCTTCTCTCTGGATGCCCTTCTGTCTTCTCCTCTCTCCCTATGCCCTTCTGTTCTTTCATCAATCCAGCTTCCCTTCTGTCTTCTCCTTTCTCTGGATGCCCTTCTGCACTCTCCTCTCTCCGGATGCCCTTCTATATTCTCCTCTCTCCCTATGCCCTTCTGTTCTCTCATCTCTCCAGCTTCCCTTCTGTCTTCTCCTTTCTCTGGATGCTTTTCTGTTCTCTCCTTTCTCCAGATGCCCTTTTGTCTTCTCCACTCTCTGGATGCCCATCTGCTCTCTCCTCTCTCTGGATGTCCTTCAGTTCTCTCCTCTCTCCGAATGCCATACTGTCTTCTCCTCTCTCTGGATGCCCTTCTGCTCTCCCCTCCCCCTGGATGCCCTTCTCTTCTCTTCTCTCTCTGGATTCCCTTCTGTCTTCTCCTCTCTCTTGATCCCCTTCTGTTCTCTCCTCTTTCTGTATGTGCTTTTGTTCTCTCCTCTATCTAGATGCCCTTCTGCCTTCTCCTCTTTCTGTATGGCCTTCTGTATTATTTTATGTGGATGCCCTTCTTTCCTCTCCTCTCTCTTGATGCCCCTCTGCTCTGTCTTCTCTCTGGAGGAAATTCTGTCTCCTCCTTTCTCTGGATGCCCTTCTGTCTTCTCCTATCTCCTGTTTCCATTCTGTCATCTCCTCTTTCTGAATGCCCTTCTGTTCTCTGCTCTCTCTAGATACCCTTCGGTTCTCTCCTCTCTCTGGATTCCCTTCTGTTCTCTTCTCTCCCTGAATGCCCTACTGTCATCTCCTCTCTCAGGATGCCCGTAGGTCCTCTTCTCCATCTGGATGCCTCCTCTCTTCTCCTATTTACGGATGCCTTTCTACCCTCTCCTCTCTATGGATGCCCTTCTGTTCTCTCCTCTCTCCAGATGCCATACTGTCTTCTCCTCTCTCTGGATGCCCTTCTGCTTTCTTCTGTCTCTGGATGACCTTCTGTCTTCTCCTGGATGGTCTCTCTGGATGACCTTTGTTCTCTCCTCTCTCGGGATGCCCTTATTCTATCTCCTCTCTCTGGATACCCTTCTATATCCTCCTCCATCTGGATGCCCTTTGTACTCTCCTCTCTATAGATGCCCTTTGTTCTCTCCTCTCTCTGGATGCCCTTCTTCCTTCTTCTCTCTCTGGATGCCCTTCTGTATTCTTTTCCCTCTGGATGCCCTTCTGTTCTCTCATCTATATTGATTCGCTTTTTGTCTTCTCCTCTCGCTGGATGGCCTTCTGTCCTCTCTTCACTCTGGATGCCCTTCTGTCTTCTCTTCTCTCCCTATCCACTTCTTTTCTCTCATCTGTGTGGCTTCCTTTCTGTCTTCTCTCTTCATGCCATTCTGTCCTCTCCTCCCTCTCGATCCCCTTCTATGTTCTCCTCCCTCTGGATGTCCATCTGCTCTCTCCTCTCTCTGGATGCCCTTCTGTTCTCTCCTCTCTCCGCATGATAAACTGTCTTCTCCTCTCTCTGGATGCCATTCTGCCCTCTCCTCCCACTGGATGCCCTTCTGTTCTCTCCTCTCTCTGGATTCCTTTCTGTCTTCTCCTCTCTCTTGATGCCCTTCTGTTCTCTACTCTTTCTGGATGTGCTTCTGTTCTATCTTCTCTCTGGATGCCCTTCTGTCTTCTCCTCTCAACGGATACCCTTCTACCCTCTCTTCTCTCTGGATTCCCTTCTGTTCTCTCCTCTCTCTGTATGCCTTTCTCTCTTCTCCTCTCTCTGGATGCCCTTCTGTTCTCTCCTCTCTCCAGATACCCTTCGGTCTTCTCCTCTCTGTAGATGCCCTTCTGTCCTCTCCTCTCTCTGGATGCCTTTCTGTCTTCTTCTTTCTCTGGATGCCCTTTGTTCTCTCCTCTCTCGGGATGCCCATATTCCCTCTCCTCTCTCTGGATGCCCTTCTGTCTTCTCCTCCCTCTGGATGCCCTTCTGTACTCTCCTCTCTCTGGATGCCCTTCTGCCTTCTCCTCTCTCCCTATGCTCTTCTGTGCTCTCCTCACACAAGCTTCCCTTCTGTCTTCTCCTCTCTCTGGATGCACTTTTGTTTTCTCCTCTCTCCGGATGTCCTTCTGTCTTCTCCTCCCTCCCTATGCCCTACTGTTCTCTCGTCTCACCAGCTTCCCTTCTGTCTTCTCCTCTATATGGATGCCCATCTGCTCTCTCCTCTCTCTGGATGTCCTTTGTTCTCTCCTCTCTCAGGATGCCCTTTTCCCTCTCCTCTCTCTGGTTGCCCATCTTCTCTCTCTTCTCTCTGGATGCCCTTCTGTCTTCTCCTTTCTCTGGATTTCCTTTCTTCCCTCCTCTCTCGGGATGCCCTTCTCCTCTCACCTCTCTCTGGATGTCATTCTCTCTTCTCCTTCTGGATTTTCTTCTGTCCTCTCCTATCTCGGGATGCCTTTCTGTCTTCTCCTCTCTCCCTATGCCCTTCGGTTCTCTTGTATCACCAGCTTCTTTTCTGTATTCTCCTCTCTCTGGATGCACTTCTGTTTTCTCCTCTCTCCAGATGCCCTTCTGTCTTTTCCTCTCTCTGGATGCCCTTCTGCTCTCTCCTCTCTGTGGATGCCCTTCTGTTCTCTCCTCTCTCTGGATTCCCTTCTGTCTTCTCCTATCTCTGGATGCCGTTTTATCCTCTCCTCTCTCTGGATGCCGTTTTATCCTCTCCTCTCTCTGTATTCGCTATGTCTTCTTCTCTGGATGCCCTTCTGTTCTCTCTTTTTCTGCATTCCCTTCTATTCTCTCCTTTATCTAGATGACCTTTTTCCTTCTCTCTCTGTATTGCCTTCTGTACTATTTTATGTGGATGCCCTTCTTTCCTCTCCTCTCTCTGGATTCCTTTCTGCTCTGTCTTCTCTCTGGAGTAAATTCTGTCTCCTCCTCTCTCTGGATGCCCTTCTGTCTTCTGGTATCCCCTGATGCCCTTCTGTATCCTCCTCTTTCTGGATGCCCTTCTGTTCTCTGCTCTCTTTTGATACCCTTCTGTCCTCTCCTCTCTCTGGATGTTCTTCTGTTCACTTCTCTCCCTGAATGCACTACTGTCCAACACACTCTCAGTATCTCCGTCGGTCCACTTCTCCATCTGGATGCCTCCTCTATTTTCCTATTTACAGATGCCCTTCTGTTCTCTCCTCTTTCTGTACGACCTTCTGTTTTCTCCTCTCTCTGAATGCCCTTCTTCACTCTTCTCTCTCTGGATTCCCTTGTGTTCTTACCTCTCTCTGGATGCCCTTCTGTCCTCTCTTTCTCTGGATGCCCCTCTGTTCTCTCTTCTCTCTGGATTCCCTTTTTGTCTTCTCCTCTCTCTGGATGCCCTTCTGTTCTCTCCTCGCTCTAGATGCCCTTTTGTCCTCTATTCTCTCTGGATGCCTTTCTGTTCTCTTGTCTCTCTGCATGCCTTTTTGTGCTCTCATCTCTTTGGATGCCCTTCTGTCCTCTCCTCTCTCTTGATGCCCATCTGTATTCTCCTCTCTCTGGATGCCCTTTGTTCTCTCCTCTCTCGGGATGCCCTTCTTCCTTCTCTTCTCTCTGGATACCCTTCTTCCTTCTCTTCTCTCTGGATGCCCTTCTGTATTCTCTTCCCTCTGGATGCCCTTCTGTGCTCTCCTCTCTAGATGCCCTTCTCTCCCCTCCTCTCTCTGGATGCCCTTCAGTCTTCTCTTCTCTCCCTATGCCCTTCTGTTCTTTCCTCTCTCTGTCTTTCCTTCTGTCTGCTCCTTTCTCTGGATGCTTTTCTGTTCTCTCTCCTCTCCGGCTGCCCTTCTGGTTTCTCCTCTCTCTGGATGCCCATCTTCTCTCTCCTCTCTTTGGATGCCCTTCTGTTCTCTCCTCTCTCCAGATACCATACTGTCTTCTCCTCTCTCTGGATGCCCTTCTGCTCTCTCCTCTCTCTGGATACACTTCTTCCCTATCCTCTCTCTGGATGCCCTTCTGACTTCTCCTACCTCTGGATGCCCTTCTGTCCTCTCCTCTCTCTGGATGAAATTCTGTCTTCTCCTCTCTCACTATGCCCTTCTGTTCTCTTGTCTCACCAGCTTCCCTTCGGTCTTCTCCTCTCTGTGGATGCCCTTCTGTTCTCTCCTCTCTCTGGATGCCCTTCTGTTCTCTCCTCTCTCCAGATGCCATACTGACTTATCCTCTCTCTGCATGTCCTTCTGCTGTCTCCTCTCCCTGGATGCCCTTCTGTTCTCTCCTCTCTCTGGATTCCCTTCTGTCTTCTCCTCTCTCTTGATACCCTTCTGTTCTCTTCTCTTTTTGGATGCCCTTCTGTCTTTCCCTCTCTCTGGTGCCCTTCGCTCTCTCCTCTTTCTTTATGTGCTTCTGTTCTCTCCTCTCTCCGGATGCTCTTTTGTCTTCTCCTCTCACCAGATGCCTTTCTACCCTCTCCTCTATCTGGATACCCTGCTGTCTTCTCCTCCCTCTAGATGCCATACTGTCCTCTCCTCTCTCTTGATTCCCTTCTCTCTTCTCCTCTCTCCCTATGCCCTTCTGTTCTCTCATCTCACCAGCTTCTTTTCTGTCTTCTCCTCTCTCTGGATGCACTTATGTTTTCTCCTCTCTCAGAATGCCCTTCTGTCTTCTCATCTCTCTGGATGCCCTTCTTCACTCTCTACTCTCTGGATGCCGTTTTATCATCTCCTCTTTCTGGATTCGCTCTGCCTTCTCTTTCTCTGGATGCCCTTCTGTTCTCTCCTCTTTCTGGATGCCCTTCTGTTCTCTCCACTATCTAGATGCCCTTCTGTCTTCTCCTCTCTCTGTATGGCCTTCTGTACTATTTTATGTGGATGCCCTTATTTCCTATCCTCTCTATGGATGCCCTTCTGCTCTGTCTTCTCTCTGGAGGAAATTCTGTCTCCTCCACTCTCTGGATGCCCTTCTTTCTTCTCCTATCTCCTGATGCTCTTCTATCTTCTCCTCTCTCTTGATGCCCTTCTGTTCTCTGCTCACTCTAGATACCCTTCTGTCCTCTCCTCTCTCTGGATGCCCTTCTGTTCTCTTCTCTCCCTGAATGTACTACTGTCCTGTCCTCTCTCAGGATGCCCGCCGGTCCTCTTCTCCATTTGGATGCCTCCTCTCTTCTCCTATTTACGGATGCCCTTCTGTTCTCTCCTCTCTCTGAACGACCTTCTTTTGCTCCTTTCTCTGAATGCCCTTCTTCTCTCTCTGGATTCCCTTGTGTCCTCACCTCACTGTGAAAGCCCTCCTGTCCTCTCCTCTCTCTGGATGCCCTTATTCACTCTCCTCTCTCTGAATACCCTTCTGTCCTCTCCTCTCTCTGGATGCCATTCTGTCTTCTCCTGTCTCCATATGCCCTTCTGTTCTCTTGTCTCACCAGCTCCTTTTCTGTCTTCTGTCTCTCTGGATGCACTTCTGTTCTCTCCTCTTTCTGGATGCCCTTCTGTATTCTCCTTTCTCTGGATGCCCTTTGGCTCTCTCCTCTCTCTGAATGCCCTTCTGTTCTCTCCTCTCTCTGGATTCCCTTCTGTCTTCTCCTCTCTCTGGATGCCGTTTTATCATCTCCTCTCTCTGGATTCGCTCTGTCTTCTCCTTCTCTGATTCCCTTCTGTTCTCTAATCTTTCTGGATGCTCTTCTGTTCTCTCCTCTATCTAGATGTCCTTCTGTCTACTCCTCTCTCTGTATGGCCTTCTGTACTATTTTATGTAGATTGCCTTCTTTCCTCTCCTCTTTCTGGATGCCCTTCTTCCCTGTCTTCTCTCTGGAGTAAATTCTGTCTTTTCCTCTCTCTGGATGCCCTTCTGTCTTATCCTATCTCCTGATACCCTTCTGTCTTCTCCTCTTTCTGGATGCCCTTCTGTTCTCTGATCTCTCTAGATACCCTTCTGACCTCTCTTCTCTCTGGATGCCCTTCTGTTCTCTTCTCTCCCTGAATGCCCTTCTGTCCTCTCCTCTCTCAGGATGACCGTAGGTCCTCTTCTCCATCTGGATGCCTCCTCTCTTCTCCTATTTATGGATGCCCTTCTGTTCTCTCCTCTCTCTGGATTCCCTTTTTGTCTTCTGCTATCTCTGGATGCCCTTCTCTTCTCTCCTCTCACTAGATGCCATTCTGTCCTCTATTCTCTCTGGATGCCTTTCTGTTCTCTTGTCTCTCTGGATGCCCTTCTGCTCTCTCCTCTCTCCGGATGCCATACTGACTTCTCCTCTCTCTGGATGCCCTTCTGCTCTCTCCTCTCTCTGGATGCTCTTCTGTTCTCTCCTCACTCTGGATTCCCTTCTGTCTTCTTCTCTCTCTTGATGCCCTTCTGTTCTCTCCTCTTTCTGGATGCCCTTCTGTTCTCTCCTCTCTCAGGATGCCATTATGTGATCTCTTCTCTCTGGATGCCCTTCTGTGCTCTCCTCTCTTTGGATGCACTTCTGTCCTCTCCTGCCTCTGGATGCCCTTCTGTTATCTCCTCTCTCTGGATGACCATTGTTCTTTCCTCTCTGAGGTTGCCCTTCTGAACTCTCGTCTCCATGGATGCCCTCCTGTTCTCTTCTATCTAGATGCCAATCTGTTTTCTCCTCTATCTGGATGCCCTTCTGCTCTCTCCTCTCTCCAGATGCCCTTTTGTATTCTCCTCTCTCTGGATATCCTTTGTTCTCTCCTCTCTCGGGATGCCCTTCTTCCTTTTAATTTCACTGGATGCCCTTCTGTATTCTCTTCCCTCTGGATGCCCTTCTGTTCTCTCCTCTATGATGATTCCCTTTTTGTCTTCTCCTCTCGCTGGATGCCATTCTCTTCTCTCCTCTCTCTAGATGCCCTTCTGTACTCTATTCTGTCTGGATGCGTCTCTATTCACTCATATCTCTGGATGCCCTTATGTGCTCTCCTCTCTCTAATGCCTTTCTGTCCTCTCCTCTCTCTGGATGCCCTTCTGTCTTCTCTTTTCTCCCTATGCCCTTCTGTTCTCTCATCTCTCCAGCTTCCCTTCTGTCTTCTCCTTTCCCTTGATGCTTTTCTGTTCTCTTCTCTCTCTGGATGCCCTTCTGTCTTCTCCTCTCTCTGGATGCCCATCTGCTCTCACCTCTCTCTGGATGCCTTTCTATTCTCTCCTGTCTCCGGATGCCATACTGTCGTCTCTCTCTCTAGATGCCCTTTTGCTCTCTCCTCTCTCTGGATGCCCTTCTATTCTCTTCTCTGTCTGAATTTTCTTCTGTCTTCTCCTCTTTCTTGATGCCCTTCTGTTCTCTACTCTCTCCGGATGCCCTTCTGTTTTCTCCTCTCTCTGGATACCCTTCTGTCCTCTCCTCTTTCTGGATGCCCTTCTGTATTCTCTTTGCTCTGGATGCCCTTCTGTTCTGTTCTCTCTCTGGATGCCCTTCTGTCTTCTCCTCTCTCCCTATGCCCTTCTGTTCTCTCGTCTCACTAGCTTCTTTTCTGTCTTCTCCTCTCTCTGGATGCACTTCTGTACTCTCCTCTTTCTGGATGCCCTTCTGTATTCTCTTTGCTCTGGATGCCCTTCTGTTCTCTTCTCTCTCTGGATGCCCTTCTGTTCTCTCCTCTCTTGGATTCCTTTCTGTCTTCTCTCTCTGGATGCCATTTTATCATCTCCTCTCTCTGGATTCGCTCTGTTTTCTCTTTCTCTGGATGTTCTTCTGTTCTCTCCTCTTTCTGGATGCCCTTTTGTTCCCTCCTCTATCAGTATGGCCTTCTGTACTATTATATGTGGATGTCCTTCTTTCCACTCCTCTCTCTGGATGCCCTTCTACTCTGTCTTCTCTCTGGAGTAAATTCTGTCTCCTCCTCTCTCTGGATGCTTTTCTGTCTTCTCCTATCTTCTGATGCCCTTCTGACTTCTCCTCTTTCTGGATGCCCTTCCTTTCTCTGCTCACTCTGGATACCCTTCTGTCCTCTCCTCTCTCTGTATGCCCTTCTGTTCTCTTCTCTCCCTGAAGGCCCTAGTGTCCTCTCCTCTCTCAGGTTGCCCGTCGGTACTCTTCTCCTGGATGCCTCCTCTCTTCTCCTATTTACGGAAGCCCTTTTGTTTTCTCCTCATTCTGTTTTCTCTTCTCTCTGAATGCCCTTCTCTTCTCTTCTCTCTCTAGATTCCCATCTGTCCTCTATTCTCTCTGGATGCCTTTCTGTTCCCTTGTCTCTCTGGATGACCTTCTGTGCACTCCTCTCTTTGGATGCTCCTCTGTCCTCTCCTCTCTCTGGATGCCCTTCTGTCTTCTCCTTTCTCCCTATGACCGTATTTTCTCTCTTATCTCCCGATGCCCTTCTGTTTTCTCCTCTCTCTGGATGCCCGAAAATTTTCTCCTCACTCTGAATACCCTTCTGTATTCCCTCTGTAGATGCTCTTCTGTTCTCTCATCTCAGTGGATGTCCTTCTGTCCTCTCCTCTCTTTGGATGCCCTTCTGTCTTCTTCTCTCTCTGGATGTCCTTCAGTCTTCTGCTCTCTCTGGATGGGCTTCGGTTCTCTCCTCTTTCTGGATTCTCTCCAGTTCGCTCCCCTCTCTGGATCCATTCTATCCTCTCTCTGGATGCCCTTCTTCACTCTCCTCCGTCTGGATGCTCTTCTGTCTTCTCCTCTCTCTGGATGTTCTTCTATCGTCTCCTCTCTCCCTATGCCCTTCTGTTCTCTCGTCTCACCAGCTTCCCTTCTGTCTTCTCCTCTCTCTGGATGCCCTTCTGCTCTCTCCTGTCTCTGGATGCCCTTCTGTTCTCTCCTCTCTCTGGATTCCCTTCTGTCTTCTATACCCTCTGGATGCAGTTTTATCATCTCCTCTCTCTGGATTCGCTCTGTTTTCTCTACCTCTGGATGGCCTTCTTTTCTCTCCTCTATCTAGATGCACTTCTGTTTTCTCCTCTCTCTGTATGGCCTTCTGTACTATTTTATGTGGATGCCATTCTTTACTCTCCTATCTCTGGATGCCCTTCTGCTCTGTCTTCTCTCTGAAGTAAACTCTGTCTTCTCCTCTCTTTTGATGCCCTTCTGTCTCCTCCTATCTCTTGATGACCTTCTTTCTTCTCCTCTTTCTGGATGCCCTTCTGTTCTCTGCTCTCTCTAGATACCATTCTGTCCTCTCCTCTCTCTGGATGCCCTTCTGTTCTCTTCTCTCACTGAATGCACTACTGTCCTCTCCTCTCTCAGGATGCCCATCGGTCCTCTTCTCCATCTTGATTCCTCCTCTCTTTTCCTATTTATGGATGCCCTTCTGTTCTTTCCCCTCTCTGTACGACCTTCTGTTCTCTCATCTCTCTGAATGCCTTTCTCCACTCTACTCTCTCTGGATTCCCTTGTGTCCTCACTTCTCTCTGGATGCCCTTCTGTCCTCTCCTCTCTTTGGAGGCCCTTCTGTCCTCTCTTCTTTCTGGGTGCCCTTCTGTCCTCTCCTCTCTCTGTTTGCCCTTCTGTACTCTCCTCTCTCTGGATTCCCTTCTCTTCTCTCCTCTCTCTAGATACCCTTCTGTCCTCTATTCTCTCTGAATGTCTTTCTGTTCTCTTGTCCCTCTGGATGCCCTTCTGTGCTCTCCTCTCTTTGGATTACCCTCTGTCCTCTCCTTTCTCTGAAAGCCCTTCTGTCTTCTCCTTTCTCCCTATGCCCTTATTTTCTCTCTTCTCTCCCGATGCCCTTCTGTTTTCTCCTCTCTCTGGATGCCCGAAATTTTCTCCTCACTCTGGATACCCTTCTGTCTTCTCCTCTCTGAAGATGCCCTTCTGTTCTCTCATCTCCCTCGATGTCCTTCTGTCCTCTCTTCCCTTTCGATGCTTTTCTGTCCTCTTCTCTCTCTGGATGTCCTTCAGTTTTCTGCTCTCTCTGCATGGGCTTCTATTCTCTCCTCTTTCTGGATTCTCTCCTGTTCTCTCCTCTCTCTGGATAGCTTCTTTCCTCTCTCTGGAATCCCTTCTTTGATCTCCTCCATCTGGATGCTCTTCTGTCTTCTCCTCTCTCTGGATGCCCTTCTGTATTCTCTTCACTCTGGATGCCCTTCTGTTCTCTCCTCTATCTGGATTCCCTATTTGTCTTCTGCTCTAGCTGGATGCTGTTCTCTTCTCTCCTCTCTCTAGATGCCCTACTGTCCTCTATTCTGTCTGGATGCCTCTCTGTTCACTCATATCTCTGGACACTTTTCTGTGCTCTCCTCTCTCTAGATGCTCCTCTGTTGTCTGCTCTCTCTGGATGAGCTTCTGTCTTCTCTTCTCTCCCTATGCCCTTCTGTTCTCTCATCTCTCCAGCTTCCCTTCTGTCTTCTTTTTTTTCTGGATGCTTTTCTGTTGTCTCCTCTCTCCAGATGCCCTTCTGTCTTCTGCTCTCTCTTGATGCCCTTCTGTTCTCTTCTCTTTCTAGATGCCCTTCTGTTCTCTCCTCTCTCCGGATGCCATTATGTCTTCTCCTCAGTCAGGATGCCCTTATGCTCTCTCCTCTTTCTGGATGTGCTTCTGTTCTCTCCTATCTCTGGATGCCCTTATGTCTTCTCCTCACTCCAGGTGCAATTATGTCTTCTCCTCAGTCAGGATGCCCTTCTACCCTCTCCTCTGTCTGGATGCCCTTCTGTTCTCTCCTTTCTCCAGGTGCCTTTCTGTCTTCTCCTCTCTCTGGATGCCCTTCTGTCTTCTCCCTTCTCCCTATGCCCTTCTGTTCTCTCATCTTACCAGCTTCTTTTCTGTCTTCTCCTCTCTCTGGATGCACTTCTGTTCTCTTCTCTTTCTGGCTGCCCTTCTGTCTTCTCCTCTCTGGATACCCTTCTGCTCTCTCATCACTCTGGATGCCCTTCTGTTCTCTCCTATTTCTGGAGGCCCTTCTGTTCTCTCATCTATCTAGATAACCTTGTGTCTTCTCCTCTCACTGTATGGCCTTCTGTCCTATTTTATGTGAGTGCCCTTCTTTCCTCTCCTCTCTCTAAATGCCCTTCTGCTCTGTCTTCTCTCTGGAGTAAATTCTGTCTCCTCCTCTCTCTGGTTGCCCTTCTGTCTTCTCCTATCTCCTAATGCTCTTCTGTCTTCTCTTTCTGGATGCCCTTCTTTTCTCTGCTCTCTCTAGATGCCCTTCTGTCCTCTCCTCTTTCTGGATGCCTTTCTGTTCTCTTGTCTCTCTGGATGCCCTTCTGTTCTCTTCTCTCTCTGGATGCCCTTCTGTCCTCTCCTCTCTCTGGATGCCCTTCTGTCTTCTCCTTTCTAGCCTATGCCTTCTCTTCTCTCATCTCTCCCGATGCTCTTCTGTCTTCTCCTCTCCCTGGATGCTGGACAATTTTCCCCTCACTCTGGATACCCTTCTGTCTTCTCCTTTCTCTAGATGCCCTTTTGTTCTCTCGTCTCACTGGAGACATTCTGTCCTTTCCTTTTTTGGATGCCCTTCTGTCTTCTCTTCTCTCCGGATGCCCTTCAGTTCTCTTCTCTCTCTGGATGTCCTTCAGTCTTCGGCTCTCTCTGGATGGGCTTCTGTTCTCTCCTCTTTCTACATTCTCTACTGTTCTCTCATCACTCTGGATGTGCTTCTGTTCTCTCTTCTTATGGGATGTCCTTCTGTCCTCTCCTCTCCCTGGATGCCCTTCTGTTCTCTTCTCTCTCTGGATGCCCTTTTGAATTCTTCTCTCCATGGATGTCCTTCTTTCTTCTCCTCTCTCAGAATGGCTTTCTGTTCTCTCCTCTCTCTGGATCCCTTCTGTCCTCTCCTCTCTCTGGGTGCCCTTTTCTTCTCTCCTCTCTCTAGATGCCCTTCTGTCCTGTATTATCTCTGGATACCTCTCTGTACTCGCATTTGTCTGGATGCCCTTTTGTGCTCTCCTCTCTCTGGATGCCCTTCTGTCTTCTCTCTCCCTACGCCCTTCTATTCTCTTGTCTCTCCTGATGCCCT
>NW_023045759.1:5000-10071 GCF_011762505.2 Arvicanthis niloticus | reverse complement strand
TTTTATTTTTACTGTTTTTTTTTTTTTTTTTTTTTTTTTTTTTTTTTTTTTTTTTTTTTTTTTTTTTTTTTTTTTTTTTTTTTTTTTTTTTTTTTTTTTTTTTTTTTTTTTTTTTTTTTTTTTTTTTTTTTTTTTTTTTTTTTTTTTTTTTTTTTTTTTTTTTTTTTTTTTTTTTTTTTTTTTTTTTTTTTTTTTTTTTTTTTTTTTTTTTTTTTTTTTTTTTTTTTTTTTTTTTTTTTTTTTTTTTTTTTTTTTTTTTTTTTTTTTTTTTTTTTTTTTTTTTTTTATTTTTTTTTTTTTTTTTTTTTTTTTTTTTTTTTTTTTTTTTTTTTTTTTTTTTTTTTTTTTTTTTTTTTTTTTTTTTTTTTTTTTTTTTTTTTTTTTTTTTTTTTTTTTTTTTTTTTTTTTTTTTTTTTTTTTTTTTTTTTTTTTTTTTTTTTTTTTTTTTTTTTTTTTTTTTTTTTTTTTTTTTTTTTTTTTTTTTTTTTTTTTTTTTTTTTTTTTTTTTTTTTTTTTTTTTTTTTTTTTTTTTTTTTTTTTTTTTTTTTTTTTTTTTTTTTTTTTTTTTTTTTTTTTTTTTTTTTTTTTTTTTTTTTTTTTTTTTTTTTTTTTTTTTTTTTTTTTTTTTTTTTTTTTTTTTTTTTTTTTTTTTTTTTTTTTTTTTTTTTTTTTTTTTTTTTTTTTTTTTTTTTTTTTTTTTTTTTTTTTTTTTTTTTTTTTTTTTTTTTTTTTTTTTTTTTTTTTTTTTTTTTTTTTTTTTTTTTTATTTTTTTTTTTTTTTTTTTTTTTTTTTTTTTTTTTTTTTTTTTTTTTTTTTTTTTTTTTTTTTTTTTTTTTTTTTTTTTTTTTTTTTTTTTTTTTTTTTTTTTTTTTTTTTTTTTTTTTTTTTTTTTTTTTTTTTTTTTTTTTTTTTTTTTTTTTTTTTTTTTTTTTTTTTTTTTTTTTTTTTTTTTTTTTTTTTTTTTTTTTTTTTTTTTTTTTTTTTTTTTTTTTTTTTTTTTTTTTTTTTTTTTTTTTTTTTTTTTTTTTTTTTTTTTTTTTTTTTTTTTTTTTTTTTTTTTTTTTTTTTTTTTTTTTTTTTTTTTTTTTTTTTTTTTTTTTTTTTTTTTTTTTTTTTTTTTTTTTTTTAATTTTTTTTTTTTTTTTTTTTTTTTTTTTTTTTTTTTTTTTTTTTTTTTTTTTTTTTTTTTTTTTTTTTTTTTTTTTTTTTTTTTTTTTTTTTTTTTTTTTTTTTTTTTTTTTTTTTTTTTTTTTTTTTTTTTTTTTTTTTTTTTTTTTTTTTTTTTTTTTTTTTTTTTTTTTTTTTTTTTTTTTTTTTTTTTTTTTTTTTTTTTTTTTTTTTTTTTTTTTTTTTTTTTTTTTTTTTTTTTTTTTTTTTTTTTTTTTTTTTTTTTTTTTTTTTTTTTTTTTTTTTTTTTTTTTTTTTTTTTTTTTTTTTTTTTTTTTTTTTTTTTTTTTTTTTTTTTTTTTTTTTTTTTTTTTTTTTTTTTTTTTTTTTTTTTTTTTTTTTTTTTTTTTTTTTTTTTTTTTTTTTTTTTTTTTTTTTTTTTTTTTTTTTTTTTTTTTTTTTTTTTTTTTTTTTTTTTTTTTTTTTTTTTTTTTTTTTTTTTTTTTTTTTTTTTTTTTTTTTTTTTTTTTTTTTTTTTTTTTTTTTTTTTTTTTTTTTTTTTTTTTTTTTTTTTTTTTTTTTTTTTTTTTTTTTTTTTTTTTTTTTTTTTTTTTTTTTTTTTTTTTTTTTTTTTTTTTTTTTTTTTTTTTTTTTTTTTTTTTTTTTTTTTTTTTTTTTTTTTTTTTTTTTTTTTTTTTTTTTTTTTTTTTTTTTTTTTTTTTTTTTTTTTTTTTTTTTTTTTTTTTTTTTTTTTTTTTTTTTTTTTTTTTTTTTTTTTTTTTTTTTTTTTTTTTTTTTTTTTTTTTTTTTTTTTTTTTTTTTTTTTTTTTTTTTTTTTTTTTTTTTTTTTTTTTTTTTTTTTTTTTTTTTTTTTTTTTTTTTTTTTTTTTTTTTTTTTTTTTTTTTTTTTTTTTTTTTTTTTTTTTTTTTTTTTTTTTTTTTTTTTTTTTTTTTTTTTTTTTTTTTTTTTTTTTTTTTTTTTTTTTTTTTTTTTTTTTTTTTTTTTTTTTTTTTTTTTTTTTTTTTTTTTTTTTTTTTTTTTTTTTTTTTTTTTTTTTTTTTTTTTTTTTTTTTTTTTTTTTTTTTTTTTTTTTTTTTTTTTTTTTTTTTTTTTTTTTTTTTTTTTTTTTTTTTTTTTTTTTTTTTTTTTTTTTTTTTTTTTTTTTTTTTTTTTTTTTTTTTTTTTTTTTTTTTTTTTTTTTTTTTTTTTTTTTTTTTTTTTTTTTTTTTTTTTTTTTTTTTTTTTTTTTTTTTTTTTTTTTTTTTTTTTTTTTTTTTTTTTTTTTTTTTTTTTTTTTTTTTTTTTTTTTTTTTTTTTTTTTTTTTTTTTTTTTTTTTTTTTTTTTTTTTTTTTTTTTTTTTTTTTTTTTTTTTTTTTTTTTTTTTTTTTTTTTTTTTTTTTTTTTTTTTTTTTTTTTTTTTTTTTTTTTTTTTTTTTTTTTTTTTTTTTTTTTTTTTTTTTTTTTTTTTTTTTTTTTTTTTTTTTTTTTTTTTTTTTTTTTTTTTTTTTTTTTTTTTTTTTTTTTTTTTTTTTTTTTTTTTTTTTTTTTTTTTTTTTTTTTTTTTTTTTTTTTTTTTTTTTTTTTTTTTTTTTTTTTTTTTTTTTTTTTTTTTTTTTTTTTTTTTTTTTTTTTTTTTTTTTTTTTTTTTTTTTTTTTTTTTTTTTTTTTTTTTTTTTTTTTTTTTTTTTTTTTTTTTTTTTTTTTTTTTTTTTTTTTTTTTTTTTTTTTTTTTTTTTTTTTTTTTTTTTTTTTTTTTTTTTTTTTTTTTTTTTTTTTTTTTTTTTTTTTTTTTTTTTTTTTTTTTTTTTTTTTTTTTTTTTTTTTTTTTTTTTTTTTATTTTTTTTTTTTTTTTTTTTTTTTTTTTTTTTTTTTTTTTTTTTTTTTTTTTTTTTTTTTTTTTTTTTTTTTTTTTTTTTTTTTTTTTTTTTTTTTTTTTTTTTTTTTTTTTTTTTTTTTTTTTTTTTTTTTTTTTTTTTTTTTTTTTTTTTTTTTTTTTTTTTTTTTTTTTTTTTTTTTTTTTTTTTTTTTTTTTTTTTTTTTTTTTTTTTTTTTTTTTTTTTTTTTTTTTTTTTTTTTTTTTTTTTTTTTTTTTTTTTTTTTTTTTTTTTTTTTTTTTTTTTTTTTTTTTTTTTTTTTTTTTTTTTTTTTTTTTTTTTTTTTTTTTTTTTTTTTTTTTTTTTTTTTTTTTTTTTTTTTTTTTTTTTTTTTTTTTTTTTTTTTTTTTTTTTTTTTTTTTTTTTTTTTTTTTTTTTTTTTTTTTTTTTTTTTTTTTTTTTTTTTTTTTTTTTTTTTTTTTTTTTTTTTTTTTTTTTTTTTTTTTTTTTTTTTTTTTTTTTTTTTTTTTTTTTTTTTTTTTTTTTTTTTTTTTTTTTTTTTTTTTTTTTTTTTTTTTTTTTTTTTTTTTTTTTTTTTTTTTTTTTTTTTTTTTTTTTTTTTTTTTTTTTTTTTTTTTTTTTTTTTTTTTTTTTTTTTTTTTTTTTTTTTTTTTTTTTTTTTTTTTTTTTTTTTTTTTTTTTTTTTTTTTTTTTTTTTTTTTTTTTTTTTTTTTTTTTTTTTTTTTTTTTTTTTTTTTTTTTTTTTTTTTTTTTTTTTTTTTTTTTTTTTTTTTTTTTTTTTTTTTTTTTTTTTTTTTTTTTTTTTTTTTTTTTTTTTTTTTTTTTTTTTTTTTTTTTTTTTTTTTTTTTTTTTTTTTTTTTTTTTTTTTTTTTTTTTTTTTTTTTTTTTTTTTTTTTTTTTTTTTTTTTTTTTTTTTTTTTTTTTTTTTTTTTTTTTTTTTTTTTTTTTTTTTTTTTTTTTTTTTTTTTTTTTTTTTTTTTTTTTTTTTTTTTTTTTTTTTTTTTTTTTTTTTTTTTTTTTTTTTTTTTTTTTTTTTTTTTTTTTTTTTTTTTTTTTTTTTTTTTTTTTTTTTTTTTTTTTTTTTTTTTTTTTTTTTTTTTTTTTTTTTTTTTTTTTTTTTTTTTTTTTTTTTTTTTTTTTTTTTTTTTTTTTTTTTTTTTTTTTTTTTTTTTTTTTTTTTTTTTTTTTTTTTTTTTTTTTTTTTTTTTTTTTTTTTTTTTTTTTTTTTTTTTTTTTTTTTTTTTTTTTTTTTTTTTTTTTTTTTTTTTTTTTTTTTTTTTTTTTTTTTTTTTTTTTTTTTTTTTTTTTTTTTTTTTTTTTTTTTTTTTTTTTTTTTTTTTTTTTTTTTTTTTTTTTTTTTTTTTTTTTTTTTTTTTTTTTTTTTTTTTTTTTTTTTTTTTTTTTTTTTTTTTTTTTTTTTTTTTTTTTTTTTTTTTTTTTTTTTTTTTTTTTTTTTTTTTTTTTTTTTTTTTTTTTTTTTTTTTTTTTTTTTTTTTTTTTTTTTTTTTTTTTTTTTTTTTTTTTTTTTTTTTTTTTTTTTTTTTTTTTTTTTTTTTTTTTTTTTTTTTTTTTTTTTTTTTTTTTTTTTTTTTTTTTTTTTTTTTTTTTTTTTTTTTTTTTTTTTTTTTTTTTTTTTTTTTTTTTTTTTTTTTTTTTTTTTTTTTTTTTTTTTTTTTTTTTTTTTTTTTTTTTTTTTTTTTTTTTTTTTTTTTTTTTTTTTTTTTTTTTTTTTTTTTTTTTTTTTTTTTTTTTTTTTTTTTTTTTTTTTTTTTTTTTTTTTTTTTTTTTTTTTTTTTTTTTTTTTTTTTTTTTTTTTTTTTTTTTTTTTTTTTTTTTTTTTTTTTTTTTTTTTTTTTTTTTTTTTTTTTTTTTTTTTTTTTTTTTTTTTTTTTTTTTTTTTTTTTTTTTTTTTTTTTTTTTTTTTTTTTTTTTTTTTTTTTTTTTTTTTTTTTTTTTTTTTTTTTTTTTTTTTTTTTTTTTTTTTTTTTTTTTTTTTTTTTTTTTTTTTTTTTTTTTTTTTTTTTTTTTTTTTTTTTTTTTTTTTTTTTTTTTTTTTTTTTTTTTTTTTTTTTTTTTTTTTTTTTTTTTTTTTTTTTTTTTTTTTTTTTTTTTTTTTTTTTTTTT
>NW_023045758.1:0-10098 GCF_011762505.2 Arvicanthis niloticus | reverse complement strand
AATAATTATATGATTTATAAAATACATAAGCTGCATGTATTAATGTCTATCAGAAAAAAATCTCTTAAAGGTTTGGAAGGTGAGTATGCATTCTAGTATTTTATTCTCATATTCTAGTACCATCCTGGGACAGTGCAAGGACTGCATACTAGGAGCAACCATCAATCTAGAGATGGCAAATAAATAGGCTTGTATGTGCCACAAAAATGATATAAAGACACAGAGATGGAGATTGATATGTAAAAGATTTTCCAGAGAAAGAGTTTGGAACATTGGATTTATACTGGTCACACTGGGGAATAGCAGTGGATTCTTCTGAGCATAAACATTAATTCTGGACTGTATTTTCTGCAGTGGTATATAAAGTAATATAAAGCACTTCATCTGATGATAGCATGCCAAGTTGGATACTGAGAAACATTTTATCACATCAAGGAGTATAACCTATGTCAAAATTAATGATTTCTACCAACAGACATAAATATTTACCTCACTATAATAATTTGATAGATTGCTGGAATTAACAATTTTAATAGCAGATATCAAAACTGTGTAGAATTTAGGCATGAAGAAGTGGTTACCTTGACTTTACCATATGCAAGTTGGAAAGGGATTAAGGAACAGAAAGTGTTTCATCAGGTCTGTTCATGGATCTAGAGAAGAGATGATAGGGAAATATTTAGAACACCTTTGTTTTCTTTCTTCACTTTATTACCTGAAATTTTTTTTCCTATTATATTATTATACTAGTCAAAGAAAAAGTGATACAACATAATGTGGGAAAGCAACAATAGAGCCACAACAAAACTGTATATCTGTGGTTTTAAAAGCTTTACGCCACAATTTCTGAAGTCTTCATGCAGTAGGTTGTGATTTCACTCCACACAATTGTTGTAATATAATTTTACAAAGGCATCTGTTGAGACTTCATGCAGCTTGCATCTGTGGAGTTATAATTTCCATCAAAATTTGGCCCTTTATTTCTTATTTTTTTTTAAATTTCTTCCTGCCAGAATCTCAAATTGCTTATACCTGCTTCCAAAACTCTCAGATGTGCTCACAATACTAATTATTTTCTGCATTTCATTTAATTGGGGTAGCAACCCACCAGATCTCTCTCTCTTCAAGTTTACTAATTGTATCATGTGTAATGCTGTGTGTGTGTGCATGTGCACGTGTGTGTGGGTGCATGTGTGGTGTGTGTGTGTGTGTGTGTGTGTGTGTGTGTGTGTGTGTGTGTGTTTGTGTGTGTATGTAGAGACCAGAGGAGAGCCTGGTGTTATTCATATCATGCATCAGTCCATCTTATGTTTTTTTATTCAGAGTCCCTTACTGACCTAGAATTCACCAAGTAGGTGAAACTATAAAATCAGCAATCACTATGAATCTACTAATCTCTGCCTGTCCAAACTTGGCTTACATTAGTATGTGCCACTATATCTATATTGTTGTTTCTTTACATGGATTCTAGGGATAGAAATGAAGTCCTCGCATTTGCAAGCCAAGCCTATATTCTACAATGGCTAATTGGCCTTTCATCTACAACAAGCATTTTGTACTTCACTTTTAATAAGTTGTAGAAATTGATAGCATTAATTTCTTCATTTTAAGCAATATACAGCAAACCAGTAACCAACATCAAACTAAATGGAGAGAAACTTGAAGCAATCCCACTAAAATCAGAGACTAGACAAAGCTGCCCACTCTCTCCCTACCTATTCAATATACTGCTCAAAATCCTAGCCAGTGCAATTAGACAGCAAAAGGAGGTCAAAGGGATACAAATTGGAGAAGGAAGTAGTCAAAATAGCATTATTTTCACATGATATGATAGTATATGTAATTGACACCAAAACTTCAACCAGAGAACTACCAAACCTGATAAACAACTGTAACAAAGTGGCTGGATATAAAATTAACTCAAAAAATCAGTAGCCTTCCTCTACTCAAAGGATAATCAGGCTGAGAAAGAAATTAGGGAAACACCACCTTCACAAGAGTCACAAATAATATAAAATACCTCGGTCTTAATCTAACCAAGCAAGTGAAAAATATGTATGATAAGAATTTCAAGTCTCTGAAGAAAGAAATCCAAGAAGGTCTCATAAGATGGAAAAAATCTCCCATGCTCATGGATTGGCAAGATTAGTATAATAAAAATGGCTGTCTTGCCAAGATTCAATGCAGTCTCCATCAAAATTTCAACTCAATTCTTCCTAGAGCTAGAAAGATCAAGTTGCAAATTCATTTAGAATACAAAAGACTATTAAAAAGACAAATACAAAAGACAATAGCAAAAAAAATTTCTCAATAATAATAATAATAATAATAATAATAATAATAATAAAAGAACTTCTGGGAGAATGACCATCCCTGACCATCAAGCTGTATTACAGAGAAAATAGTGATTAAAACTGCATGGCATTGGTAGAGACCCGAAGGAAGATCATTGGAATAGAATTGAAGACCAGAAATGAACCCACATACCTACAGTCATTTGATCTTTGAAAAGGAGCTAAAATCATCCAGTGGTAAAACACAGCATTTTCAACAAATGGTGCTGGTTCAACTGGAGGTCAACATGTAGAAGAATGCAAACTGAACCATTCTTATCTCCTTGTACAAAGTTCAAGTCCAAGTGGATCAAGGACTCCAAATAAAACAGATACACTGAAAGTATAGAAGAGAAGGTGGGGAAGAACCTCAAATACCTGGGCACAGGGAAAAACTTCTTAAACAGAACACCAATGGCTTATGTTCTAACATCAAGAATTGACAAATGGGACCTCATAAAATTGCAAAGCTTCTGTAAGGCAAAGGACACTGTCAATAGGACAAAACAGCAACCAACAGATTGGGAAAAGATCTTTACCAATCTTACATCCGATAGAGGGCTAATATCCAATATATTCAAAGAACTTAAGAAGTTAGACTCCAGAGAATCAAATAGCCCTTTTAAAAAATGGAGTTACAGAAGTAAACAAAGAATTTTCAACTGAGGAATACTAAATGGCTGTGAAGCACCTAAAGAAATGTTCAATATCCTTAGTCATCAGGGAAATGCAAATCAAAGCAACCCTGAGATTCCACTTCATACCATCACAATGTCTCAGATCAAAAACATAGGTGATGGCAGATACTGTCAAGGATGTGGAGAAAGAGGAATACTCTTTAATCGTTTTGGGGAGTGCAAGATGGCACAGCCACTCTGGAAATCAGTCTGGAAGTTCATCAAAAATTGGAAATATTATTACCTGTGGATCCAGCTATACCACTCCTGGGCATATATCCAAAAAATGCTTCAACATATAACAGGTACATATGCTCCACTATGTTCATAGCAGCCTTATGTAAAATAGCCAGAAGCTGGAAACAACCCAGATGTCCTTCAACAGAGGAATGGATACAGAAAGCATGGCACATTTACAAAATGAAGTACTACTCATCTATTAAAAACAATGACTTCGTGAAATTCTTAGGTAAATGGGTGAAACTAGAAATATCATCCTGAGTGAGATAACCCAATCACAACAGAACACACCTGGTATACAGTCACTGATAAGTGGATATTAGCCCGAAAGCTCACAATACCCAAGATACAACTCACAGACAACATGAAACTCATGAAGAAGGAAGACTAAAGTGTGGGTGCTTTTGTCCTTCTTAGAAGGAGTATCAAATACTCATGGGAGCAAATATGGAGACAAAGTGTAGAACAGAAACTGAAGGAGGGGCCAAGCCGTCTGAAAACTGTTCTACCTGGGTATCTATCCCATGTGCAGTCACCAAAGGTAGAAGTAGATGTGGATGCCAGGAAGTGCATACTGACAGGGGCCTGATATAACTATCTCTTTAGAAGTCTGCCAGAGCCTGACATTTACAGAGGTGGGTGCTCACAGCTAACCTTTGAACTGATCATGGGGTTCCCAATGGAGGAGTGAGAGACAAGACTGAAGGAGCTGAATGGGTTTGTGGTCCCATAGGGAGAGAAACAATACCAACCAACCAGAGCTCCCAGAGTCTAAATATATATGGCCTTGTTGGGCATAGGTGAGAAAGGAGATGCTTTTTCCAGTGAAGGCTGGATGCCCCAGTGTGGGGGAATTTGAGGATTGGAACGTGGGAGTAGGTGGGTGGGTGGGGCACACCCTCATATAAGCAGGAAGAGGGGGATGGGATAGGAGGTTTCTGGATGGGGGTGGGGAAATAGGGAAAAGGGATAAAATCTGAAATGTAAATAAAATATCCATTTTTTAAAAGGAGGGGGAACAAAATACTTGTAGGAGAAAATACAGAGACGAAATGTGGAGTGGAGACTGGAGGAAAAGCCATTGAGAGACTGCCCCACCTGGAGGTCCATCCCATATACAGTCACCAAATGTAGACACTATTGTGGATGCCAGGAAGCACAGGCTGACAAGGAGCCTGGTATAGCTGTCTCCTTAGAGGCTCTGCCAGAGCCTGACAAATACAGAGGTAGATGCTCACAGCCAACCATTGGACTAAGCATGGTGTCCCCAATGGAGGAGTTAGAGAAAGGACTGAAGGAAGTGAAGAAGTTTGTAACCCCATGGGAAGAACAACAATATCAACCATCCAGTGATCCCAGAGCTCATAAGGACTGAGCCACCAACCAAGGAGAACACGTGGAGGGACCCCTGGGTCCAGGTGCATATGGGCATCAATGGGAGACCCTTGGTCCTGTAAAGGCTTGATGTCCTAGTATAGGGGAATGCTAGGGCAGGGAGGCAGGAGTGGGTGAGTGTGTGAGGGGACACCCTTGTGGAGGCAGAAGGAGGGGAATGGGATAGGGGGTTTCCAGGGGGAACCGGGAAGGGGGATAACATTTGAAATGTAAATAAAGAAAATATCCAATAAAAAATTTAAAATTATGTAACATTTTCAAAATTCATTCAATGACCTTATCTCCTAATTCTTGCATCCATATTACATTTGGATATATTTTTGAATGATTTTATATTTTTTATAGATTTTATTGTCCATTGTTTTGCATGCCTAATAATGAACTGTTGGTTAATTATATATCATATAAGATTTCTATAAATATTCTTGATCTTTGTCCTCAGATGTAGTTAAGTTACTTGGAAACATCTATGTTTTTCAGATTTTGTTAATACATTAAATGATACAGGAATTATCCATAATATAAAATGTTCAGAAATATTCCTTATCATTGAGGCAAGTTCCTCCTGATTACTCTGTTTACCCTGTGGATGATTGTTACCACTCTGGCTGATGGAAATTGCATTTTTTCCAATTCTTTGTCTGATCTAAACCTGTCATGTTTGTTTGTTTTCTAGGCAAAGGGTTGTATGCTCACAAACATATAGACAATACTCCAATACAATCTGATAAATGTGTTTATTCAAATCTTTGTTCTTCGACAGATATCCTATTTATTTCCACTTTACTAGTCTCCATCAACATTTATTACTTGTCTTTTGTTGTTGTTGTTGTTGTTATTGTTGTTGTTGTTGTTACATCTTTGTGTGAAAAGAAAAAATATCTACTTAGAAACTCTTACCACAATAACTTGTAAACATTATATTCCTTAGCTCTCTTGGTTTTCATTCCTCAGACATAAATGTTTCCTTGTGCATGGGCACTTCTTGGTCAGATAATATTTCCAGTAGGAATTTAAATATGGGTTTGCCATCCTACCTTACCAGAAGCAGAAGTCTATAAAGTTTGATATCTTTTAATTTATATGTACTACTTCACAGTTTCATACACATATTATGTACATTTTCATCATTTACAACCCATCCCCCTCTCTCAGTCCCTCTCCCTTCCATTCATCTCATGAATTTCTCTTCTCTCTCTCTCTCTCTCTCTCTCTCTCTCTCTCTCTCTCTCTCTCTCTCTCCCTCTCTCCCACACATACCTGGTACGTGTGTGTGTGTGTGTGTGTGTGTGTGTGTGTGTGTGTGCATGTGTGTATTCATTCACATGTGTGTCCACATGGATTTAATTGTAGTTGATTACATAAATTTGGATGTGAGGTTATTACAGGAATATGGGAAACTCAGAAGTGGGTATACTATTAAAGAAAGTGACAGTCTTTCCCATAAAAGTCCTTTGCCACCAAATCAGATAGGGATGAGGCTTCATGCATTCTCCCCCATACATGATGAAAAACTGATGCACATAATCATATGTAGGTGACTACAGCTGCATCAAGTTAGTGAGTTTAACAGTCACCTTATCATTTCCAGGAGAAATTTTTTCCAATCAAATATGTATTTTTTGTTATTACCTTCTTTCTTCCTCTTGTTCTTTACTGTACCCTGTTTAACAGGACCAAGAATTTCAACACTTGAATTTTATATAAAAAATTGTTTTGATGATAAATCATTCTATGCTAAAGGCCTGTTTATTTCAATAATCATCTCATGTTCCTTGCTAACTGCATATAAAACACTAAAATTGAGATTAAATAAGATAAAAGAAACTGAAAGCTATATTAAAACCAGTTAAAAATAAATCATAATCTTTCTGCCCAGAAGTGCGAAATAGTAACACTCAGGTATCCAGTTACCAAAGATAGCAGCTATTCATCAGTAGGCAATATCACGGAAGTAGGACCCTGGCACGCCTTTTAAAAAAGGACCAAGAAAGACAAACAGGAAACCCATTTAGTGCTTCTCTATTCCATGTTTAATCACTGCTCAATAAGAAAAATAACTATACCCACACTACTTTCTACATTATATGTAATAAATTTATTACAGTGGAGTTTGTGTGTGTGTGTGTGTGTGTGTGTGTGTGTGTGTTACTTTACTTTTTCAACCTCTGTGTGAAACCCAACAAACATATTACTAAGATGTGTGTAACCTATCCCTACTGGAATGCAGTTCAGTGCTTGCAGACAAAAATAGTATTTCTTACAAGTTAAAGACTTTGCCACTTGGAAGTTATGTTTTTAAATTGTTACAGGCACATCAGGTTCTTTAGAAACACTGCCACCAGCACCCACTTTCTGTAGTAGGACACTGTGGCTTAATTACCAAATGTGGATTATTTATTCTTACATCAACCAGAAACTTCTTGATTTTCTTCTTTAATATTTCCTTTTTGTCCAACGCTAGAAATTCCATTTTGCATGTTGGAGACCTCAAGACTTTACATAAACTCCTAATTGCTTCATGATCAGGGCAGTCTTCATTAAGGTTCACTTGTATCACACTTTGGTTGTCAGATAAGAGACCTAAGAGATCCTGACAGCAACCAGGGGTTAAACCACAGTTTTCCAATCCTAGCCTCTGAATGTGGCAGTTTGGATTTCTTAAAGCATCACACAGAATATTCAGACCAGAATCATGCAAGACATTGTGCCCAAGGTCCAGGTTCCTTAAGTTTGAGTTGTTCACAAGAACAGAAGCCAGATCCCCACAAGCCTTGCTTGTGAGAACACAGCCCATCAACTCCAACTCCTGAAGATCGCAGTTTGGCTGCTGGAGGGAGTGACACAGCAGCTTTATTCCGTTATCCTCCAGCTTGTTAAATCCCAGGTCCAGATGCATCAAGCTCTTGTTATTCAGCAGAGCAGTAGAGAGATACTCACTACCAACTGGAGTGAAACAGCAACACCTAAGCACAAGGCTCTGTAGAGTACACTGTGGATGCTTCAAGGCATAGCTGAGCAGCTGCATCCCGTCATCTTCCAAGATGTTATTTGCCAAGCATAAATGCGTCAGCCTCTTGCTTTTGGTGAGAGCCGAGGAAAGAACTTCACAACCATCTTTTGTGAGGCCACAGCTCGCTAAGGCCAGTCTCTCTAGAGGACAGTTTGGATTTTCTAAGACCTCACACAATGACTGTTACTCCATTATTTGATAGATTGTTGGTGGACAGATTCAGAAATACCAGGCTCCTGTTGCTGTGGAGAGCCTTGGATAGATTTTGAAAACAGGCTACATTCAGGTCACAGGATTCCAACCTCAGCACCCGTAATTTACATCCTTGGCATTTCAAAGCTTTACATATGGTCTTTAGTCCATTTTTGTCTAAGTCAGTATCTTTCAGGTCGAGATGTGTCAGAGTATTGTTGCAAGTCAAGAAACTAAAATCCTGACAGCTATTCAGGAAAACAGACAGTTCTGAACATTAGTTTTTGTAGGTTACACTTTGGGTGGCTTAATTCTTCATTCAAAATTTTCATCAGTGATTCATCAAGTCTGCTTTCGTACAGATCCATTTCTATCAGGGATTCATTTGTATGAAGCACAGAAAACAGATCTTTCCAGTAGTGAAGGATTCAAACAGCAGCATTCTCAAGGCAAATTTCAGTTGTGGAGTCTAAGTCCAACATATTTTTCAGTCTGCCCTTGCTGTCAGTCTCATAGTCTGTAGAGCATGCAGTGCTTAAGACAGAATGAATATATAAGCAATTCGGGTTCTTCCTCAACCCTCATGATAATCTTTCGGAAATACATCAGTGCCTGAGTGATGAATTCTTCATCTTGAGTTTCATATATACAGTTGAAGCAAGTCTTGAAATCTCAGCTGTGATAGAGAAGAACCATCCTTTTCTAATGCTTCCAGACATATAAGTAACTCTTCTCTTACCTCCATGGATATTGTAAGGTTGAAAGTTTCCTCCAGTTGTAGCACTCTGTCTTTATTCAGTAGACCAAACAAAAAGCATTTCGCCTGTTCCAAATGAGGGTCATGAAAATGGTTGCTTTCAAGCAACAGATACAAGTTTTCGTAAGGTTCTAAGGGATAGTCTTTTTCTTCTGGATTCTCTCTCAGCAAGTAAAACAGAGCTGCAAAAAACTCTTGAACATGGAGGTGAGTGAACATGTAGCAGTTTTTCATACTCTGTGTCCTGCTGAAGAACCTTTGCATCCAGGAAAAGCGAGATGTTCATCTCTGGTTAATTCGTGCTTTCGGAGATTTTGCTGTTAGAGCACATGCTTCATGGTCCAAATGCCTTCAAACAGCAGCCTGGCATAGCCTCCTTAATAGTGTTTCATTGGGAATGAGTAAGGGAGCTCCAGCTATGTGTGGAAATAGGCTGCAGATATAGTATGTAAACAGAGCCATGCTGGTTTGGCAGGTCTCTTCTCACTGCCACCTTTCCCACTTGCTCCTTCAGAAAAGTACAGATCATCTGGCACATGTGGCACACATGGCATACGTTGAAAGCCTCCCATTCATTCTTAGTAAACAAATTGCATCCATAGCCATGTCTTATCTTTCAACAAATAGTGAATATAGTCCATCCTTTCATTCTTAGACTTCCTGGCAGCTTTACACGATGATGAGTTTTTGCAACAAAGGCACTAGTCGCTTCCAAGCTGTGGATCTTATTGTTACTAGTAAGTATGACTCAGGAAGCATCACTTTCCTCAGTAAACTACTAATAAGAAAAGACACGGGTGCTCCTGGGTCCAATCTTTACACAGTGCAAACTCTGGGCTCTTCAAAGGAGAAATCCAGTTCATCAAAACTATCGATTATAAAAAGGAGACTGCTGGGTTTGGACAGGATCTGTTCAATGGGGCCCTCGTTGCTAGGCCAGTGCTTTGATATTAACCGAGCAAAGTTTTTCTCTTCTCTTGGCTAATTTCTCTCCATGGAGATAAAAAGCATGGGTAAAATGCAGATATAGCTTGCCATCCTACCCATTCAAAGATTGCGTTTTTCAACAAAGTTGTCTTCCCGATTACAGAAGCTCCATTAAGGACTATCATTTGAGAAGTTTGGAAGTTTGGATAGTCCACATCAATATATGCTCCAAACAGCTTTTGGTCTCTATGACTAATTACACAATTTAAAGCTGTAGATTCTCCAAGCAAAGTGGTCTTATTCCATAGAATAAAAAGTTTTTTCCTTTATTACAGTTCTGTAGTCTATTCCATCATCCAAGTCTTTGACCTTAGACATTATTTCCCTTTAGGAATGTTGTCTTCCATCTCATCTTCTGTCTTCATGGTCTTTGTAGTCCTCTAGTCTGGGTCGGTGTATAGTGATGAAAGTTAAGTCCTTGCGTTGAGAAACTGCAAGAAACACCTGCTCGAGAAAGCCTCGGTAGGTTCACTGTACAGTGAGTTTTTAAAACTAATGTTTCCT
>NW_023045757.1:0-10341 GCF_011762505.2 Arvicanthis niloticus | reverse complement strand
GTACTCTCAGTGCTCAAAAAAATGAGGGCTTGCTGGTGGTTAGTGAAAAATATTTCGCAAATGACAATGGCACTTATCATCTGGTAAACAGAAAGGGGATTCTGCTCTAGAAAATGTCACTGGAAGTGTATTGGTGACACAAAAGGAGTTATTAAGAGGTGTATATGTATGTAGGTAGGTAGGTAGGTAAGTAGGTAGGTAAGTAGGATGGCAGGTAGATATATAGACAAGTAGGTATAAAAAATAAGTAAAGAGATAGACAAATAGATTAATGACAGGTATATAGATAAATAGACAGACAGACAGACAGACAGACAGACAGACAGACAGACCGACAAGTAGACAGACAGACAGTTACATATATAGCCAGCTAGTAGTTATCATGCTGTGGGAGTGAGCAACTTGGGAAGATAGTTTGATGGCACCTTGAGAATATTTATCGGACACCCTAAGGGATCTTGGTGTGAATTGGTCTAGGAGGAGTTGGTGAGTGGAGGGGATGTGCTGCAGGGATCCTGCTGGGACAAGTTATAAATGCTCATTCTGCTTTGTGTCTAGGTGCCTGTCACCTTGGGTCCACTTGAATCCATTCAGACAGCTCTGAGTCCCATGCATGCCTAACTTTTGATCAGGTAGATACTTGAGTGTGTGCTAGGATACAGAAAGAAGGATCCATGGTGAGAGTGACTTGGGGACTTTAGAGGCATGAAGAAGATCAAAGTGTCCACACAGTGCTCCATGGTAGTTGGTGAATGGCTGGGGTGTGATGGAGGTGGGGTGGAGGGTTTGAGAGAGGAGAGAGATTCTGAGGGAGCTTGAATTAGCTCATAATGGTTGCCTGGTTTCCTGGTCAGTTGCCTGGAGATGCTTATTTTGTAGGTGCTTAGAATTGGGGGCCCGAGGCCAGAGCTTGGTTTTCAAGGGGGCAGGTGGAGATGAAATATTCACTTCATGTTTAGATATGTCCTTGTCCTTGGCACATCGTTCTAGCTGGAATTCAGGTGAGACTTTGGAAGTGGGCAGCAAGACCCTCTGGGCCTTTGTGGTCAACAGATGATTGGATGACTTTGTGAGGCAGCATCTACCAGAACTCATATGGATGGATACCTGAGATACCAACCTGTGTGACTGGGTAAGTAGACCAAGGTTTTTGTGGTGGCCCTACTTTTCATCTAACACCACACTCTGGGCTCAATCCAGGGAAACTGAAGGCCTAGTGAATGCACAGAGCAGCCCACGGAGTGCCATGTGTCCAGTGCAGTGCCTCCTGCTGCTATGTGGGATGCCAGGGTTGACACTAATGCCAATGGAGAAGCATGGTTCCCCAACTCCCCCTGGGGCCTCTGTTCAACTTCCCGTGTCTCCTGAGCTCTCTGACTCCACCACATAGGTGCCTTACCAGATGAGGATCATCCTACGAGGGCCTTCTTGGCTGGGTGCCTTCACCTGGGAAGTGAGAGAGTGTGGCCAGAAACTATAGAGTCTGCATCCACAAGAAGAGAACTGGATGTCAGCTTTAGGAGATACCCATGTGGATGGAGTCAGACAGGTAGGTGTCTTGCATGATTCAGAGCAGATACCTGGAGGAAGCTTAATAGGAATGGAGAAGCAGAAAGCCATGTAAGGCTTCTCTCCTGGTGGTGGTTAGTGGGGTCTTTTTCTACCAGCTATCACTTAAGCTATTGACAGGAAAGAAGGAGAACAAATTTTCCCCTTAGTGCTACATGGTATTTGGTGAATGGCTGGAGTGTGGTGACAGTGGTGTGGAGGGTTAGAGAGAGGAGAAAGATTGTGAGGGAGCTGGAATTAGCTCATAATGGTTGCCTGGTTTCCTGGAACGTTGCCTGAAGATGCTTACTCACTGGGTGCTTAGAAATGGAGGCCTGAGGCCAGAGCTTGGTTTCCAAGTGGGCAAGTAGGAATCTAATATTCATTTCTTCTTTTGATATGTCCTTGTCCTCAGCTCAGTATGTTAGATAGCCTGCATGTCAGATTGTGAATGTGGGTGTCCAGCCACTATGGGGCTCTGAGGTGGACAGATGGCTGGATGACTTTGTGGGGCAGCATCTACCCAAACTCAAATTTAGGGGTATCTGAGATACCAACCTGTGTGCCCGGGTATGTAGACAAAATTTTTCAGGGGGTAGGGGGGCACTTTTTTCTGATTGGAAACTGAAGGCATCAGGAACACATGGAGCAGCCCATCCATTTCTCTGGCTCCTGTGCAGTGCCTCCTGTAGCTAAGTGGATAGCCAATGTTGGGACTAATGCCAATTGAGAAGGTTAGTTTCCCACCCCAAACCCCTGTGGCCTCTATTCACATTACCCCATTCCCTGAGCTCTGATTCTATCACCTGGCTGACCTAGGAGCTGAGGATCATCCTGGGAGAGCTTTCTGTCTGGGTGCCTTTACCTGGCATCTTGTTAGAGTGTAACCAAGGACAGAGGAGTCTGCCTCTTCAAAAAAGAGAACTGGCTTTGAGCTTAAGGGACCTTTGTGGGGGAAAAGTCAGGCAGCCTCAGGCTGGATCAATCACTGGGCCTGGCCCAGTCCCAGTGTTCTGGCTGAGCACTGAGTGGGCGAGCCCAGCTCCTGGTCCTCAAGTACAGGCCTTTGATTCTGATGGTCTGCCCTTAGTGTCCAGATTACCATGAGGTTTAGGTAGGGGTCTCCCAGGATCCTTTGCAAGTACAAGCTGACACCTCTTAGTGCTTGACTCTCTCCTGCTGCACCCTTCAGTGGCTGGCAGATGTCCTGCAGTTGAGAAGCCCCTGTGATGGGTGAATCTTCCATCTCCACCATGCACAACCTCCTCTTCCCCTGACACTTATGGACCAAAATCCATATTTCCAAACCTTATAGGCAGGAGAAAGCATGCATACACAGAAGTGCAGGGACATTCTCTCTTGCAAGATTGCATATATGTGCCTATGAACATAGTGGTAGACCTGCTTGTAGCCAGTCTATTCTGGCTGCACAGGCTGGACTAGGGCCTCATGTAGACTTCTAGGTCCAGGGGAAACATGTGAGTGAGCAAGGTTCAGCTGACCAGAGAGGAGGGCCTGCAACACCAGGTTTGGGTATCCTGACTAGGGAAGCACAGCCTCCCAGGCCTGACACCATTCAGCTGTGACTTAAGCTTTCTACAGTGCAGTGGACCTCTGGAGATGCTCAGTGCTCAAAAAAGGAAGGCTTGCTGGTGGATAGTGAAAAATATTTCACAAATGACAATGGCACTTATCATCTGGTAAACAGAAAGGTGATTCTGACCTAGAAAATGTCACTGGAAGTGTATGTATTGTTGACACAAAAGGAGATATTAGGAGGAGTGTAAGTACGTAGATAGGTAGGTAAGTAGGTATGTAGGTAGGAAGGCAGGTAGATATATAGATATGTAGGTATAAAAATAAATAAAGAGATGGATAAATAGATAGATAAATGACAGATATATGTATAAATAGACAGACAGACAGACAGTTACATACATAGCTAGTAGTTATCATGTTGTGGGAGTGAGCAACTTGCGGAGAAAGTTTGATGGCACCTTGAGAATATATATAGGACACCCTATGGGATCTTGGTGTGAATTGATCTAGGAGGAGTTGGTGAGCAGAGGGGATGTGCTGCAGGGGTCCTGCTGGGCCAAGCCATAAATGCTCATTGTGCTTTGTGTCTAGGTGCCTGTCACCTTGGGTCCACTTGAATCCCTTCAGAGAGCTCTGAGTTGAATGCATGCCTAACTTTTGATCAGGTAGATACTTGAGTGTGTGCTAGGATGCAGAAAGAAGGATCCATGGTGAGAGTGACTTGGGGACTGTAGAGGCAGGAGGAAGATCAAAGTGTCCACACAGTGCTCCATGGTAGTTGGTGAATGGCTGGGGTGTGATGGAGGTGAGATGGAGGTTTTGATAGAGGAGGGAGATTCTCAGGGAGCTTGAATTAGCTCATAATGGTTGCCAGGTATCCTGGTCAGTTGCCTGGTGATGCTTATTTTGTTGGTGCTTAGAATTTTGGGCCCGAGGCCAGAGCTTGGTTTTCAAGGGAGCAGGTGGAGATGAAATATTCACTTCATGTTTAGATATGTCCTTGTCCTAAGCTCATCGTGCTAGTTGGAATTCAGGTGAGACTTTGGAAGTGGGCAGCAAGACCCTCTAGGCGTTTGTGGTCAACAGGTGATTGGATGACTTTGTGAGGCAGCATCTACCAGAACTCATATTGATGGATACCTGAGATACCAACCTGTGTGACTGGTTAAGTAGACCAAGGTTTTTGTGGGGGCCCTACCTTTCATCTCGCACCACACTCTGGGCTCAGTCCAGGGAAACTGAAGGACTCGTGGATGCACAGAGCAGCCCACGGAATGCCATGTGTCGTGTGCAGTGCCTCCTGCTGCTATATGGAATGCCAGTGTTGAGACTAATGCCAATGTAGAAAGTTTGGTTCCCCAACTCCCCCTGGGGCCTCTGTTCAACTTCCCCTGTCTCCTGAGCTCTCTGACTCCACCACACAGGTGCCTTATCAGATGAGGATCATTCTAAGTGGGCCTTCTTGGCTGGGAAGTGAGAGAGTGTGGCCAGATACCAAAGAGTCTGAATCCACAAGAAGCGAACTGGCTGTCAGCTTTAGGAGATACCCATGTAGATGGAGTCAGGTAGGTATGTGTCTTGTATGATTCAGAGCAGATACCTGGAGGAAGCTTAATGGGAATGGAGAAGCAGAAAGCCATGTGAGGCTTCTCTCCTGGTGGTGGTTAGTGGGGTCTTTTACTACCAGCTATTACTTAAGCTCTTGACAGGAAGGAAGGAGAAAAAATTTTCCATGAGGGCTAAAAGTCCAGGCCTTTGATTCTGATGTTCTGCCCCTAGTGTCCAGATTAGCATGAGGTTTAGGTAGGGCTCTCATGGGATTCTTTGCAAGTACAAGCTGACGCCTATTAGTGCTTGACTCCCTCCTGCTGCACCCTTCAGTGGCTGGCATATGTCCTGCAGTTGAGAAGTGCCCGTGATATGTGACTCTTCCATCTCCACCATGCACAACCTCTTTTTCCCAACACTTATGGACCAAAATCCATAATTCCAAACCTTATAGGCAGGAGAAAGCATACACACACAGAAGTGCAGGAGCACTCTCACTTGCTAGATTCCATATATGTGCCCATGAACATAGTGGCAGCCATCCTTGTAGCCAGTCTATTCTGGCTGCACAGGCTGGACTAGGGACTCCTGTGGACTTTTATGTCAAGGCAAGACTTGTGGGTGAACAAGTTGCAGGTGACCAGAGAGGAGGGCCTGCATCATCAGGTTTGGTTATCCTGACTATTGAAGCACAGCCTCCAAGGCCTGAGCACCATGCAGCTGTGACTTAAGCTCTCTATAGTGCAATGCACCTCTAGAGACTCTCAGTGCTCAAAGAAGGAAGGCTTGCTGGTGGACAGTGAAAAACATTTCACAAATGACAATGTCACTTATCATCTGGTAAACAGAAAGGTGATTCTGCCCTAGAAAATATAGCTGGAAGTGTATGTATTGTTGACACAAAAAAAGATATTAGGAGGTGTGTAAGTACATAGGTGGGTAGGTAAGTAGGTAGGTAGGTAGGAAGGCAGGTAGATTTATAGATGTGTAGGTATAAAAATAAATAAAGATATAGATAAATAGATAGGTAAATGACAGATATATAGATAAATAGACAGACAGACAGACAGACAGACAGACAGACACAGTAACATACATAGCCAGCTAGTTTTCATGCTGTGGGAGTGAGCAACTTGCAGAGAAAGCTTGATGTCACCTTAATAATTTTTACTGGGTACCATAAGTGACCTTGGTGTGAATTGGTCTTGGAGGATTTGGTGAGTGGAGGGCATATGCTGCAGGGATTCTGGTGGGACAAGCGATAAATGCTCATTGTGCTTTGTGTCTAGGTGTCAGTCACCTTGGTTCCACTTGAATCCCGTCAGTAAGCTCTGAGTTGCATGCGTGCCTAACTTTGGATCAGGTAAATAGTTGAGTGTGTGCTAGGATACAGAAAGAAGGATCCATGGTGAGAGTGACTTAGGGACTTTAGAGGCAGGAAGAAGATCAAAGTGTCCACAGAGTGCTCCATGGTAGTTGGTGAATGGCTGGGGTGTGATGGAGGTGGGGTGGAGTGTTTGAGAGAGGAGAGAGATTCTGAGGGAGCTTGAATTAGCTCATAATGGTTGCCTGGTTTCCTGGTCAACATCCAAGAGACGCTTATTTTGTAGGTGCTTAGAATTGGGGGCCTGAGGCCAGAGCTTGGTTTTCAAGGGGGTAAGTCATGATGGAATATTAATTTCTTCTTTTGATTATGTCCTTGTCCTCTGCTCAGCATTCTAGGTGGCCTGCAGGTCAGATTGTTCAAGTAGGCACCCAGCCACTCTGTGACTTTGACTTGGACAGATGATTGGATGACATTGTGTGGCACCATCCACCAGAACTCACATTGAGGGATACGTGAGATAGCAACCTTTGTGCCTGGGTAAGTAGACAAAATTTTTCAGGGGGCTGGGGGGGCTTCTTTTCAATTTGTACTGCACTCTGGGCACACATCAGGGAAACTGAAGGCCTCAAGGCCACACAGAGCAGCCCATCCATTTCTCTGGCTCCAGTGCAGTGCCTCCTGCAGCTAAGTGGAAAGCCAATGTTGGGACTAATGCCAATTGAGGTTAGTTCTCCACCCCAAACCACTGTGGCCTCTGTTCACATTACCCTTTTCCCTGAGCTCTGATTCTACCACCTGGCTGCCCTAGGAGCTGAGGATCATCCTGGGAGAGCTTTCTGTCTGGGTGCCTTTACTTGGCATCTTGTTAGAGTGTAACCAAGGACAGAGGAGTCTGCCTCTTCAAAAAAGAGAACTGGCTTTGAGCTTAGGGGACCTTTGTGTGGGAAAAGTCAGGCAGCCTCAAGCTGGATCAATCTCTGGGCCAGGCCCAGTCCCAGTGTTCTCGCTGGGCACTGAGTGGGCAGGCCCAGCTCCTGGTCCTCAAGTCCAGGCCTTTGATTCTGATGCTCTGCCCCTAGGTTCCAGATTAGAATGTGGTTTAGGTAGGGCTCTCACAGGATCCTTTGCAAGTACAAGCTGATGCCTCTTAGTGCTTGACTCTCTCTTGCTGCACACGTCAGTGGGTGACAGGTGCCCCACAGTTGAGAAGTGCCTGTGCTGCGTGACTCTTCCATCTCCACCATGCAGATCCTTTTTTTTTCCTGACACTTATGCACCAACTTCCATATTCCTGAACCTTAAAGACAGGACAAAGCATGCACACAGAGAAGTACAGGAGCATTTCCTCTTGTGAGCTTGCATATATACATGCACTTACACACAAACACACACACACACACATACACACACACACACACACTACCCAACAACATACAAAATCATAGTTTAGAGATCTCCAGTGTCCTGATTGGACACCACCCCCCCTGGCCAGCTGAAACTCCAGTGCTTGGCCATGTTGTTAGCAGGTGGTGGTTGCTGTTTTTTTTTTTTTTTCCTTAAAGGGCAGAAGGAGAATGCCCATGCAGGCTGGAAGTTGGTTTTCTCACTGCTCTACTGCAATGAAGCAGAATTATTTTGAGAATTCCTCCTGCACATCCATGTGCCTATCTGAACGTAATGGAAAGCCTGATTTTTAGCCACTTTATTCTGGCTGCACTGGCGGGACTATGTCCTGCTGTGGACTTCTAGGCCCAGGAGAGGCATGTGAGCGAGAGGCCAGCTGACCAGAGAAGAGAGCCTGCAACACCAGGTTTGGCTAGCCTAACTCTGGAAGCACAGCATCCCAGGTACTGAACGCAGTACAGCTCTGACTTAAGTTCTTGACAGAGCAGGGGTGGACCTCTGGAGACTATCAGTGCTCCATAAAGGGAGGCTTCCTGGGGGATAGTGATAAACATTTCACAAATGACCATGACATTTATTATTTCATCAACAGAAAGGTAATTCTGAACTAGGAAATGTACCTGAAAGTGTATATTTTGGTGACACAAAAATAGATAGTATGAGTTACTTAACTAGGTAGGTAGGTAGGTAGGTAGGAAGGTGGATATGTAGGTATTTAGATATGAAAAAAATAGGTAGATAGATAGATAGATAGATAGATAGATAGATAGATAGATACATACATACATACATACATACATAGATACACAGAGAAATTTGAAGGCACCTTGAGCATTGTTTATGGGCACCCTCAGAGAACCTTTGTGTGAATTAGTCTAGGAGGAGTTGTTGAGGGGAGAGGATGTGTTGCAGGAATCCTGGTGGGACAAGTAATAAATGTTCATTTTCCTTTGTGTCTAGTGCCTGTCATTGTGGGTCCACTTGAATTTCTTCAGAGAGCTATGATTTGCATTTGTGACTAGCGCCTGCTCAGATAGATAGTTGAGTATGTGTTAGGATAAAGAAAGAAGGATCTATAGTCAGAGTGACTTGAGGACTTTGGAGGAAGGTACGAGATCAAAGTGTCCCCTGAGTGCTGCATGGTGGTTGGTTAATATCTGGGGTGTGATGTAGGTGTTGTAGAGGGCTAGAGAGAGGAGAGAGATTGTGAGGGAGCTTGAATTAGCTCATAATGGTTGCCTGGTTTTCTGGTCAGTTTGTGTGTAAAGGTTACTTATTAGGTGCTTAGAACTGGGGTCCGAGGCCAGAGCATAGTACTCCTGGAGGGCAGGTTTGGGACGGAATGTTTATTTCTTCGTTTGATATGTCCTTGTCCTCAGCTCAGCATGTTAGGTGGCTTAAAGGTGAGAATGTGAAATTGGGTGGCCAGCCACTCTGGACCTCTGAGGTGGACAGATGACTGGATAACTTTGTGGGGCAGCATCTACTGGAACTCAAATTGAGGGGTACTTGAGATACCAACCTGTGTGCCTGGGTATATAGACAAAATTTTTCATGGGGTGAAAAGCTTCTTTTCACTTCACACTGACTCCAGGCTCACATCATGGAAACTGAAGGCCTCAGGAACACACTGTGCATCCTACCCTTTACCCTGGGTCCAGTGCAGAGCCTTCTGCTGCTATGTCAGAAGCCAATGTTGGAACTAATGTCAATTGAGATTAGTTTACCACCCCCAGCCCCTGTGGCCTCTGTTCACATTACCCTGTTTCCTGAGCACTGATACTACAATCTGGCTGCCCTACCAGTCAAGGATCATCCTGAAAGTGCCTTTTTGTCTGGGTGCCTTGATCTGGCATCTTGTTAGAGTGTAACCAGGGACAGAGAAGTCTGCCTCTTCAAAAAGAGAACTGGCTTTCAGCTTAAGGGATCTTTGTTTGGGCGGGGTCAAGCAGCCTCAGGCTGGATCAATCTCTGGGACTGGCCCAGTCCCAGTGTTCTGGCTTGGCACTGAGTGGGCAGGCCCAGCTCCTGGTCCTCAAGTCCAGGCATTTGATTCTGATGCTCTGCCACTAGGGTCCTGATTGGCATGGGGATTAGGTACAGCTCTCATAGGATGCTTTGCAAATACCTGCTCATGCCTCTTAATGCTTGCTGTCCTCCTGCTGGACCCTTCAGTGGGTTACAGGTGCCCTGCAATTGAGAAGTGCCTATGCTGGGTGACTCTTCCATCTCCACCATGCACAACCTCCTCTTGCCTTGACATTTTTTCACCAACATCCATATTCCCGAACCTTATAGGCAGGAGAAAGCATGCACACACAGAATTGCAGGAACATTCAAACTTTCAATCTTATATATTTGGATGCACACACACACACACAGAGAGAGAGAGAGAGAGAGAGAGAGAGAGAGAGAGAGAGAGAGAGAGAGTCACACACTACCCACCAACATACATACATAATCATAGTTTAGACATCTCCAGTGTCCTGAACAGACACCCACTTCTGGCAAGTTGAAACCCCAGTGCTTGGCCATATTGTTGGCAGGTGGTGGCCGCTGGTTGGTTTTTTGTGTTTTGTTTTGTTTGTTTGTTTTTTGTTTTTTGTTTTTGTTTTTTTTGTTTTTGCCTTAAATCACAGAAGGAGAATGCCCATGCAGGCTGGCAGTTGGTGTTCTCACTGCTCTACTGATATCAAGTAGAATTGTTTTGAGGATTCTGCCTGCACATCCCTGCTCCTCTCTGAAGATAATGGAAGACCTGCTTGTTAGCCACTTTATTCTGGCTGCACTGGTGGGACTATGTCCTCCTGTGGACTTCTAGGCCCAGGAGAGGCTTTTGAGCATGAGGCCAGCTGACCAGAGAAGAGAGCCTGCAACACCAGGTTTGGCTAGCCCGACTCTGGAAACACAGCCTCCCAAGTACTTAATGCAGTGCAGCTCTGACTTAAGCTCTTGACAGTGCAGATGTGGACCCC
>NW_023045756.1:0-10474 GCF_011762505.2 Arvicanthis niloticus | reverse complement strand
TCCTCTCCTATCTCTGGCTTCCCTCTATATTCTTCTCTCTCTTGATGCCCTTCTGTCCTCTCCTCTCTCTGCATTCCCTTCTGTCTTCTTCTCTCTCTGGATGCATTCTATTCTCTCCTCTCTCTGGATGCCCTTTTGTTCTCTCCTCTCTACATGAACTTCTCTCCACTCATCTCTCTTGATGCCCTTATGTTCTCTCCTCTCTCTGTATTCTTTTCTGTATTCTCCTCTCTCTGGATGCCTTTCTGTTCTCTTTTCTCTCTGGATGCCCTTCTGTCCTCTCCTATCTCTGGGTGCCCTTCTGTATTCTCATCCCTCTGGAAGCCCTTCTGTTCTCTCCTTCCTCTGGATGCCCTTCTGTATTCTCCTCTCTCTTGATGCCCTTCTGTCCTCACCTCTCTCTGCATTCCCTTCTGTCTTCTTATCCCTCTGGATGCCCTACTCTTCTCTCCTCTCTCATGATGCCCTTTTGTTCTCTCCTCTCTATATGAACTTCTCTCCAGTCATCTCACTGGATGCCCTTATGTTCTCTCCTCTCTCTAGATTCCTTTCTGTCTTTTCCACTCTCTGGATGCCCTTCTGAACTCTCCTCTCCCTGGATGCCCTTCTGATCTCTCCGCTCTCTGGATGCCCTTCTGTTCTCTCCTCTCTCTAGATGCCCTTCAGTCTTTTTCTCTCTCTGGATGGCTTTCTGTTCCCTCCTCTCTCTGGATGCCCTTCTTCACTCTCCTCTATCTGGATGCCCTTCTGTACTCTCCTCTGTCTGGATGCCCTTTTGTCCTCCCCTCTTTGTGGATGCCCTTCTGTTCTCTCCTCTCTCTGGATTCCCTTTTTTCTTCTCTCTCTGGATTCCCTTCTCTTCTCTCCTCACTCTAGATGTTCTTCTGTCCTCTATTCTCTCTGGATGCTTTTCTGTTCTCTTTTCTCTCTGGATGCCCTTCGGTGCTCTCCTCTCTCTGGATGCCCTTTTGTTTTCTGGTCTCTCTGGATGCCCTTCTGTGTTCTCCATTCTCCCTATGCCCTTATTTTCTCTTGTTTCTCCCGATGCCCTTCTGTTTTCTCCACTCTGTTGATGCCCGACAATTTTCTCCTCACTATAGATACCCTCTGTCTTCTCCTCTCTCCCTATGCCCTTCTGTTCTCTTGTCTCTCCAGCTTCCCTTTTTTCTTCTCCTTTCTCTGGATGCCCTTATGTTCTCTCCTCTCTCCGGATGCCCTTCTGTCTTCTCCTCTGCATGCCCTTCTGCTCTCTCCACTCTCTGAATGTCCTTCTGTTCTCTCCTCTCTCTGGATGCCCTTCTGTCTTCACCTCTCTCTGGATGGATTTCTGTTCTCTCATCTCTCTGGATACCCTTCTGTTCTCTCCTCTCTCTGGATTCCCTTCTGTCTTCTCCTCACTCTGGATGCCTTTCTATTCTCTCCTCTCTCTGGATGCACTTCTGTTCTCTAATCTCTCTGGATTCCCTATTTTTTTCTCCTTTCTCTGGATGACATTCTGTCTTCTCCTCTCTTCAGATGCCCTTCTGCTCTCTCCTCTCTCTGGATTCGCTTCTGTCTTCTCCTTCTCTGGATGCCCTTCTGTTCTCTCCTCTATCTAGATGCTCTTCTGTCTTCTTTCTCTAGATGCCCTTCTGTGTTCTGCTCTCTTGGGATGCCCTTTTTTCTTATACTCTCTCCGGATGCCCTTCAGTCCTCTTCTCTCTCTTGATGTCCTTCACTTGTCTGCTCTCTCTGGATTGGCTTCTGTTCTCTCCTCTTTCTGAATTCTCTCCTCTTCTCTCATCTATCTGGATACACTTCTGTTCTCTCCTCTCTCTGGATGCCCTTCTTTTCTCTCTTCTCTCTGGAGGCCATTCTGTCCTCTCCTCTCTCTGGATGCTCTTCTTTCTTCTCCTGTATCCCAAAGTACTTCTGTCTTCTCCTCTTTCTGGATACCCTTCTATTCTCTGCACTCTCTACATGCCCTTCTGTCCTCTATTCTCTCTGGATGCCCTTAAGTTCTCTCCTCTCTCTGGATGTTCTTCTGTCTTCTCTGCTCTCTGGATAACGTTCTATTCTCTACTCTACCTGGATGTCCTTCTGTATTCTCAACTCTCTGGATGCCATTGTATTCTCTACTTTCTCTGGATGACCTTCTGTCTTCTCTCCTCTCTGGATGCTCTTCTGTTCTCTTCTCTCTGTGGATGTGTTTCTGTCTTCTGCTCTCTCTGGATGACCTTCTGTTCTCTGCTCTCTGGGTGCCCTTCTGAACTCTTCTTTCCATAGATGCCCTTCTGTCTTCTCCTCTCTCTGGAAGCTCTTCTGTTCTCTCTGCTCTCTGATTTGGCATTTTAATTTCTCCTTTCTCTGGATGCCCTTCTGTCATCTCCTCTCTTTGGATGCACTCCTGTCTTCTACTCTCTCCCGATGCCCTTCTCTACTCTCCTCTCTTCAGATGCCCTTATGTCTTCTCTCTCCGGATGCCCTTCGGTCCTCTTCTCTCTCTGGATGTCCTTCACTCATCTTCTCTGTCTGGATATGCTTCTGTTCTCTCCTCTCTATGGATGCCCTTCTTTTCTCTCTTCTCTCTGGAGGGCATTCTGTCCCCTCCTCTCTCTGGATGCTCTTCTTTCTTCTCCTATATACCGAAGCCCTTCTGTCTTCTCCTCTTTCTGGATACCCTTCTATTCTCTGCTCTCTCTACATGCCCTTCTGTATTCTATTCTCTCTGGATGCCCTTAAGTTCTCTCCTTTCTCTAGATGTTCTTCTATCTTCTCCGCTCTCTGCATACTGTTCTATTCTCTACTCTCCCTGGATGTCCTTCTGTCTTCTCCTCTCTCTGGATGCCCGACAATTTTCTCCTCACTCTGGATATCCTTCTGTCTTCTCTTCTCTCCAGATGCCCTTCTGTTCTCTCCTCAAACTGGATGGCATTCTGTCCTCTCATCTCTCGGGTTGCCCTTCTGTCTTCTCCACTCTCCGGATGCACTTCTGTCCTCTTCTCTCTATGGATGTCCTTCAGTCTTCTGCTCTCTCTGGATGGGATTCTGTTCTCTTCTCTTTCTGGATTCTGTCCTCTTCTCTCATCTCTCTGGATGCACTTCTGTTCTCTCTTCTTTCGGGATGTCCTTCTGTCTTCTCCTCTCTTTGGATGCCCTTCTGTCTTCTGCTTTCTCTGGTTTCCCTTCTGTTCTCTCCTCTATCTGGATACCCTTTTGTTCTCTCATCTCTCTGGATGCGCTTCTGTTCTCTTCTCTCCCTGGATGCACTTCTGTCCTCTCCTCTCTCCGGATGCCCGTCTGTCCTCTTCTCCATCTAGATTCCTTCTCTCTTCTCCTCTTTCCAGATGCCCTTCTGTTTTCTCCTCTCTCTGGAAGCCCTTCTGCTTCTCTGCTTTCTGGATGCCCTTCTGTTCTCTCCTCTCTCTTGATGCCCTTCTGTTCTCTCCTCTATCTAGATGCCCTTCTGCCTTCTCCTCTCTCTGGATGCCCTTCTTTTCTCTCTTCTCTCTGGAGGCCATTCTGTCCCCTCCTCTATCTGTATGCCCTTCTTTCTTCTCCTATAACCCGAAGCCCTTCTGTCTTCTCCTCTTTCTGGATACCCTTCTATTTTCTGCTCTCTCTACATCCCCTTCTGTCCTCTATTATCTCTGGATGCCCTTAAATTCTCTCCTCTCTCTAGAGGTTCTTCTGTCTTCTCGGCTCTCTGGATACCATTCTATTCTCTACTGTCCCTGGATGTCCTTCTGTCTTCTCCTCTCTCTGGATGCCTGACAATTTTCTCCTCACTCTGGATATCCTTATGTCTTCTCTTCTCTCTAGATGCCCTATTATTGTCTCCTGTCACTAGATGCCATTCTGTCCTCTCCTCTCTGGATGCCCTTCTGTCTTCTTCTCTCTCCAGATGCCCTTCAATCCTGTTCTCTCTGGAGATGTCCTTCCATCTTCTGCTGTCCTTGGTTGGGATTATTTTCTCTACTCTTTCTGGACTCTCTAATGTTCTCTCATCTCTCTGGATGGGTTTCTGTTCTCTCTTCTCATGGGATGTCCTTCTGTCCTCTCCTCTCTCTGTATGCCCTTCTGTCTTCTCCTTTCTCTGGATGCCCTTGCGTTCTCTCCTCTCTCTGGATGCCCTTGTGTCCTCTTCTCTCTCTGGATGCCCTTCTGTCTTCTCCTCTCTCTGGATGCTCGACAAATTTCTATTCACTCTGGATATCCGTTTGTCTTCTCTTCTCTCTAGATGCCCTTCTATTATCTCCTCTCACTAGATGCCATTCTGTCCTCTCCTCTCTGGATGCCCTTCTGTCTTCTTCTCTCTTTGGATGCCCTTCAGTCCTGTTCTTTTTCTGGATGTCCTTCCGTCTTCTGCTCTCTTTGGATGGGCTTCTGATCTCTTCTCTTTCTAGACTCTCTAATGTTCTCTCATATCTATGGATGAGTTTCTGTTCTCTCTTCTCATGGGATGTCCTTCCGTCCTCTCCTCTCTCTGGATGCCCTTCTGTCTTCTCCTTTCTCTGGATGCCCTTGCGTTCTCTCCTCTCTCTGGATGCCCTTCTGTCTTCTCCTCTCTCTGGTTGCCCTTCTGCTCTCTCCTCTCTCTGAATGCCCTTCTGTCTTCTCCTCTCTCTGGATGCCCTTCTGCTCTCTTCTCTCTCTGGATGCCCTTCTGTTCTCTCCTTTCTCTGGATGCCCTTCTGTCTTCGCCTCTCTCTGGAAGCCCTTCTGTCTCCTCCTCTCTCCGGATGCACTTCTGTTCTCTAATCTCTCTGGATTCCCTATTTTTCTTCTCCTCTCTCTGGATGACCTTCTGTCTTCTCCTCTCTCCCGATGCCCTTCTGTTTTCTCCACTCTCCGAATGCCCTTCTGTTCTCTCCTCTCTCTGGATTCGCTTCTGTCTTCTCCTTCTCTGGATGCCCTTCTGTTCTCTCCTCTATCTAGATGCCCTTCTGTCTTCTCCTTTCTCTAGATGCCATTCTGTGTTCTGCTCTCTCCAGATGCATTTCTGTCTTCTCCTCTCTCCGGATGCCCTTCAGTCCTCTTCTCTCTCTGGATGTCCTTCACTCTTCTGCTCTCTCTGGATGGGCTTCTCTTCTCTCCTCTTTCTGGATTGTCTCCTGTTCTCTCATCTATCTGGATGCACTTCTGTTCTCTCCTCTCTCTAGATGCCCTTCTTTTCTCTTTTCTCTCTGGAGGCCATTCTGTCCTCTCCTCTCTATGGATGCCCTTCTTTCTTCTCCTATATCCCGAAGCCCTTCTGTCTTCTCCTCTTTCTGGATACCTTTCTATTCTCTGCTCTCTCTAATCCCCTTCTGTACTCTATTTTCTCTGGATGCCCTTAAGTTTTCTCCTCTCTCTGGATGTTCTTCTGTCTTCTCTGCTCTCTGGATACCATTCTATTCTCTACTCTCCCTGGATGTCCTTCTGTCTTCTTCTCTCTCTGGATGCCCTCCTTCACTCTTCTCTCTCTGGATGCTCTTCTGTAATAACCTATCTCTGAATGCCCTTCTGTCCTCTCCTCTCTCTGGATGCCCTTCTTCAGTCTCCTCTCTCTGGATGCCCTTCTGTCCTCTATTATCTCTGGATGCCTCTCTGTTCTTTCTTCTCTCTGGATGCCCTTCTGACCTCTTCTTTCCATGGATGCCCTTCTGTCTTCTCTTCTATCTGGATGACTTTCTGTTTTTTCCTCTCTCTGGATCCCTTCTCTTCTCTCCTCTCTCTAGATGTCCTTCTTCACTATCATCTCTCTGGATGCCTTTCTGTCCTCACCTCTCTCTGGATGCGCTTGTCTCCTCTACTCTCTCTGGATGCCCTTCTGTTCACTCTTCTCTCTGGATTCACTTTTTGTCTTCTACTCTCGCTGGATGCCTTTCTCTTCCATACTCTCTCAAGATGCCCTTCTGTCCTCTATTCTCTCTGGATGCCTCTCTGTTCTCTTGTTTCTCTACATGCACTTCTGTGCTCTCCTCCCTCTGAATGCCCTTCTGTGCTCTCTTCTCTCTGGATGCCCTTCTGTGCTCTCCTCTCTTTGGATGCCCTTCTGTCTTCTCTCTCTTTATGCCCTTCTGTTCTCTCGTCTTCCCAATGCCCTTCTGTTTTCTCTGCTCTCTCGATTCCCGACAATTTTCTCCTCACTCTGGATATCCTTCTGTCTTCTCTTATCTATAGATGCCCTTCTGTTCTCTCCTCTCACTCGATGCAATTCTCTCCTCTTTTCTCTCTGGATGTCCTTCAGTCTTCTGCTCTCTCTGGTTTGGCTTCTGTTCTCCGTTCTTTTGGTATTCTCTAATGTTCACTCATCTCTCAGGATGTGCTTCTGTTCTCTCCTCTCTCAGGATGTCTTTATGACCTCTCCTCTCTCTGGATGCCCTTCTGTCTTCTCTTTTCTCTGGATGCCCTTCTATTCTCTCCTCCTTTTGGATACCCTTATGTCCTTTCCTCTCTATGGATACCCTTCTGTTCTCTCCTCTCTCTGGATGCCCTTCTGATCTCTCCTCTCTCTGGATGCATTTGTGTCCTCTTCTCTCTCTGGATGCCCTTCTTTTCTCGCCTCTCTCTGGATGCCCTTCTGTTCTCTTCTCTTTCCGGAAGCCCTTTTGTCCTCTCCTCAATGGATGCCCTTATGTCTTCTCCTCTCTCCGAATGCCATTCTGTTATCTCCTCTCTATGGATTCCATTCTGTCTTCTCCTCCTTCTGGATGCCCTCTGCACTCTCCCCTCTCTGGATGCCCTTCTGTTCTCTCCTCTCTCTGATTTCCCTTCTGTCTTCTCCTTTCTCTTGATGCCATTCTGTTCTTTCCTCTCTCCGGATGCCCTTCTGTATTCTCCTCTCTCCCGATGCCCTTCTGTCTTCCTCTTTTTCTGGATACCCTTCTGATCTCTGCTCTCACTTCATACCCTTCTGTCCTCTATTCTCTCTGGATGCCCTTATGTTCTCTAATGTCTCTGGATGTTCTTCTGTATTCTCCGCTCTCTGGATACTGGTCTATTCTCTACTCTCCCTGGATGCCCTTCTGTTTTCTCTGCTCTCTTAATGCCCTTCTGTTCTCCCCTCACTGTGGATGTATTTCTGTCTTCTCCTCTCTCTGGATTCCCTTCTGTTCTCTCCTTTATCTGGATTCCCTTCTCTCTTCTCCTCTCTCTTGATACCCTTCTGTTCTCTACACTTTCTGTATGACCTTCTGGTCTCTCCTTTTCTGGATGCCCTTCTGTCTTCTCATCTCTCCAAATGCCCGTCTCTTCTCTCACTCTGGATTCCCTTCTGTCTTCTCATCCTTCTGGATGCCCTACTGTTCTCTCCTCTCTCCGGATGCCTTTCTGTTTTTACTCTCTCTGGATGCCCTTCTGCTATCTCCTCTCTCTGGATGCCCTTTGGTTTACTCCTCTCTCAGGATGCATTTCAGTCTTGTCCACTCTCTGGATGCTCTTCTGCTCTCTCCTCTCTCAGAATTCTGTTCTGTTCTCTCCTCTCTCTGGATTCCCTTCTAACTTCTCTATCTGAATACCCTCTGTTCTCTCCTCTCTATGAATTCACTTCTATCTTCTCCTCTCTCTGGATGCCCTACAAGTCTCTGCTCACTGTACATTCCCTTCTGTCTCCTTTTCTCTCTGTATACCCTAATGTTCTCTCCTATATCTGGATGCCCTTCTGCCTTCTCTTCTCTCTGGAGGCCATTCTCTCCTCTCCTCTCTCTGGATGCCCTTCTGTCTTTTCCTATCTCCCAATGCCCTTCTGTCTTCTCCTTTTTCTGCATGCACTTCTGTTCTCTACTCACTAAAGATGCCAGTCTGTCTTCTTCTCTTTCTGGATGCCCTTCTGTTCTCTTCTATCCTGGATGCCCTTCTGTCCTCTACTTTCTCAGGATGCCCATCTGTCCTCTATTCCATCAGGATGCCCACACTCTTCTCCTCTTTTCAGATGGGCTTCTGTGCTCTCCTTTCTCTGGAAGCCTTTCTGTTTTCTCCTCTCTCTGGATGACCTTCTGTGCTCTCCTCTCACTGGATACAATTCTGTCATCTCCTCACTCTGGATGTCCTTCTGTCTTCTCTTTCCTCTAGATGCCCTTCAGTCTTCTTCTCTCTCAGGATGTCTTTCAGTCTTGTGTTCTCTCTGGATGGGCTTCTGTTCACTCCTCTTTCTGTTTTCTCTCCTGTTCTATAACCTCTCTGGATGCCCTTCTGTTATTTCTTCTCACAGGATGTCTTTTTGTGCTCTCCGCTCTCTGGATGCCCTTCTGTCTTGTCGTTTCTCTGGATGGCATTCTGTTCTCTCTTCTCTCTGGATGCCCTTTTGTCCTCTCCTCTCTCTTGATACCCTTCTGTACTCTCCTCTCTCTGGATGCCCTTCTGTTCTCACCTCTCTCTCTGAATTCTCATTTTGTCTTCTCCTCTCTCTGGATGCCCTTCTCTTCTCTCAACTCTTTAGATGCCCTTATGCTCTCTATTCTCTTTGGATGCCCATCTGTTGTATCATTTCTCTGGAAGCCATTCTGTTCTCTCCTCTCTCTTGATGCCCTTCTCTCCTCTCCTCTCTCTGGATGCCCTTCTGTTCTCTCCTCACTATGGATTCCCTTCTTTCATCTCCTCTCTATGGATACCCTTCTGTTCTCTCCTCTCTCTGGATACCCTTCTGTTCTCTTCTCTCTCTAGATGTCCTTCTGTTCTCTCCTCTCTCTGGATGGCCTTCTGTTCTCTTCTCTTTCCGGATGCCCTTCTGTCCTTTCCTCTCTGGATGCCCTTATGTCTTCTTCTCTCTCCGAATGCCAGTCTCTTCTCTCTCTCTTTGGATTCCCTTCTGTCTTCCCCTCCTTCTGGATGTATTTTTGCTCTCTCCTCTCTCTGGATTCCCTTCTGTTCTCTCCTCTCTCCGGATGCCCTACTGTCTTCTCCTCTCTCTGGATGCCCTTCTACTCTCTCCTCTCTCTGGATGCCCTTCTGTTCTCTCCTCTCTCTTGATTCCCTTCTGTCTTCTCCTCTCTCTGGATGCCGTTCTATCCTCTCCTCTCTCTGGATGCCCTTCTGCCTTCTCCTCTCACTGGATGCACTTCTGTTCTCTACTCTTTCTGGATTCCCTATTTTTCTTTTCCTCTCTCTGGATGCACTTCTGTCATCTCCTCTCTATGGATGACTTTCTGTCTTCTCCTCTCTCCTGATGCCCATCTGTTCTTTCTTCTCTCCAAATTCCCTTCTGTTCTCTCCTCTCTCTTCATGCCCTTGTGTCCTCTTCTCTCTGGATGCCCTTCTGTTCTTTCCTCTCTCTTGAACCCTTCTGTTCTATCCTCTTTCTGGATGCCCTTCTTTTCTCTCCTCTCTCCTCATACCCTTCTGTAATCTCCTCTCTCAGGATGCACTTCTGTTCTCTCCTCTCTCTGCATTCCCTAATTTTCTTTGCCTCTCTCTGGACGCCCTTCTGTCATCTCCTCTCTCTGGATGGTCTTCTGTCTTCTCCTCTCTCCCGATGCCCTTCTGGTCTCTCCTCTCCCTGAATGCCCTTCTGTTCACTCCTCTCTCTGGATTCACTTCCGTCTTCTCCTTCTCTGAAAGCCCTCTGTTCTCGCCTCTTTCTGGATGCCCTTCTGTTCTCTCCTCTATCTAGGTGCCCTTCAGTCTTCTCCTCTGACTGTATGGCTTTCTGTACTATTTTATGTGTATGTCCTTCTTTGCTCTCCTCTCTCTGGATGCCTTTCTGTCTTCTCCTATCTTCTGATGCCCTTCTGTCTTCTCCTCTTTCTGGATTCCCTTCTGTCTTCTATTCTCTCTGGATGACCTTCTGCTCTCTCCTCTCTCTGGATGCCCTTCTATTTCTCCTTTCAATGGATGCCCTTCTGTTCTCTCCTCTCTTTGGATTCCCTTCTGTCTTCTTCTATCTCTGGATGCCCTTCTGCAATTTCCTCTCTCTGAATGCCCTTCTGTGTTCTCCTCTATCTGGATTCACTTCTGTTTTCTCCTCTCTTTGGATGCCCTTTTGTTCTCTCCTTTATCCAGATGCCCTTCTGTCTTCTCCTCACTCTGGGTGGCCTTCTGTTCTCTTTTCTGTGGATGCCCTTCTGTCCTCCCCTGTCTCTGGATGCCCTTCTGTCTTCTTCTATTTTTGGACGGCCTTCTGTTCTCTGCTATAACTAGATGCCCTTCTGTCCTCTCTTCTCTCTGGATGTCCTTATGTTCTCTTCTCTACCTGGATGCCCTTCGGTCCTCTCCTCTCACTGGATGCCCTTCTGTCTTCTTTTTACTCTGGATGGGCTTCTGTTCTCTCTCTATCTGGATGTTCTTTTGTCCTCTCCTCTCCCTTGATACCCTTCTGTTCTCTCCTCATTCTTGATGCCCTTCTGTTCTCTCCTCTCTCTGGATTCCCTTTTTGTCTTCTCCTCTCTCTGGATGCCCTTCTCTTCTCTCCTCTCTCTGGATACCATTCAGTCCACTCCTCTTCCTGGATGCCCTTCTGTTCGCTCCTCTCTCTGGATGCCTTTTGTCCTCTCCTGTCTCTTGATACCCTTCTGTT
>NW_023045755.1:0-10487 GCF_011762505.2 Arvicanthis niloticus | reverse complement strand
AACCACAGCACTTTAATAAACTCTGATGGAATATTGGGCAGGGAAAAACTCTAGATGGACACCAGAAGCAGCTTCCGGGAGAGACAAACAGGTTCAGGTACAGATAATACTTCTAGGAAGGAATCTTACATCACCATACCCTTTTGGATAAAAGTCTCAAAAAGGGGTAGAGAAAATTTCTGCTTAAAAGTATAAGCAAATAGAAGGGTGGGGCTTGTGAGTAGGAGGGACTATAATGCTTCTGGTTAGAGCCACTGGACACCAGAGAACCTGGGCATCTTGCAGACATGAAGCAGGGGAATTGAAGTACAGGGTCAGAGCCTTGCTGTAGCACTGGGAAGCTGTTTGCTCCCTGGAGGCTTCACTATGAGTGCAGAGACCTTCCAAGGGGCTGACACACAGAAAGAGGTGTATAGAATGGGACTTGTGTGGCCATTAGGTTTAACAAGTATGAGGAGTCACCAGCAACAGCTCTGTGAGGCTATGGATGAGACTGTGGCACTGGGGACAGAAGAAGGGCAGAGAATTTTGGGTGACCTGCCTCTAAGGCAGCAGCTAAAAACCCTCTGCCTCTCCCTCCAGATCTAAAGCAGGACGAGCAAGGAAAGTAACAGGCAGAATGCTCATCGTCTGTGACTGTTTGTTGGCTTGAATTTGGAGGAAGCCTAGCAGTTTTGAATCCCCTCCGTCCTCCAGGAACCTCACTAATGGACACTTCACGTTAGCATCTGCCTGCTGGCTTCAACCTGCACCTGCCTCAGCTCCAAGTGCTTCCATGTGAAGTTCTTGAAAATTTTCCCCACTCTGACTTGTAAAACATGATCTGTGTGCTTCCTCCCTCCTCCACTCACAATATTTATACTCATTTGTCTTATGAAAACTTTCTTCGCTGTTCTGTTGAGACGGTTTGACTGGCAGGTCTTATTCTCCTGCAGCTGAAACCCATCTATTCTCTAGACAATGAGGTACAAGCACTCTGTCTTCTATTGTGCTCAGTGGCCCTCTCTGCCCCCATTCAACTTAAAAGGCATGTCTCAGAAGCCTCCATCTTAAATGAGGGTCTGGAACATGGCATTGAACCAGCAATTCTGCATTTAACCAGTTCTGACCAATTGGAAAAAAAAAAAAAAAACATCCTGGATATCCTCTCTCCCAGATGCTTGTCCTGTGAATCTGCCCCAGCCTTCACAGTATAGTAAGTACTGGGAAAGGAAGGAGGGAGCTGTACCCTCTAATGTAGTAAGCCTCCGTTTCATCCATGCCAGAAATGTCATTTCAGTCTTTTTGGACACACTCTGCACTTCTAAGGGATGAGGATTGTACCCACCTTAATTTTAGGGATGAGGAAATGGGAGCTCAGAAAGATGCAGTAATAATATGGGATTGCTCTTGAGAGCCTTTTAAAAGGGTTGACAGAGAAGTAAGCCAGTTGTGGTCTTTCAGAAAAGGAATGCCTCTTTCTTCAATGGAAAGTTGACCTTTCCTGCAGGTGGAAAGGAAAAGACTGTGGCTTCAAGTACCAGGCCACCCTAAGGACATGAGTGTCCCATCTCTCCTTTAGCTGTCATACCTAAGAGTGTGTTGTTAAGAGGAGCCAACTCTGGCCAAGTTCATCACTTTTAAGTATATTCATTTCATATGTGTTTTTGTAGTATCAGTGGTAAGTGGCTCATTGCCTACTTCTCCTGGAGAACGTGCCTCAGAGTGGTGCTCAGGAGAAAAACAACCCAGGCTCCACAAACCACTTTCTAAACCACACTGAGGCTGATGACTTAATAGGTTTGGGGCACATTTGAACAGACGGTCCCCTGGTGTTCTATTGCCAACACCTAAAAACTCAGCTGTGTTTCAGGTCCTGCCCTGGAGACAAGCCTTCCCATCTGGTGACCCTCTTCTGCTATAGATCCTCAGCCAAAACTAGTTGGTTTGGCCATTGTGAATAAAATCATGTTTTGAAATATTTATAATCTAGCTGTGCACACTACAGACAAATCAAGCTTGTACTGACTTCTGGTTCACTATAGCCAAGTACAATTACCCATGACCCCTCAAAGGTACCTCTAAGATCTAAGAATATCACCCACATTTGAAGTATATTTGTTCAAATAAAGCTCTAGAACTTTCTTTAGAAAACAAATAGAAAACAAAGAAGTGCATTGCATGGTAGTACTCAGTGGGCAAAATGGTTCAGGGAGTCCATTGTTATATGAAACACACTCCCAGTTTGTAACTCTGCTCTGCAAATAACAAGCTCTGTGACTTGGAGAAGTTTACTGATATCCAGGAACTTGTGTTTGCTCATCTTTAAAAACACATATCAAGTTTAATTTGATTCACCTATGGATTCCTATGGTAAAGAGAGACCCCACAATGAGGAGACACAGAAGGGAGTTAAAGGGGAGAGAGAGAGAGAGAGAGAGAGAGAGAGAGAGAGTGGGGAGGCAGGAAACATTTAGCCCCGGTCTTATATTTGAGTTTAGGGCCACTGTTAGTTTTTGCCCATCCCAGTCAATGAATTCATGACCTGATGGTCCTCTCCCATCCTGATTTCCAATTGTCAAAATGACGTTCTTTCTCTGGGTATACTTTCTTTTTCCCTCATGGGAATTCTTGCACACACTGGTCCTACTCACGTCTTTCAAGATTTAGCACCGGCACAGGCCTGATTTGTGGCTGGCTTGTTGCACGGCAACAGCAATTTCTGGTCTGCCATGGCTCTCGCTCCCGTTTCCTCTGAATATCTCCCAAATTGCTCACTTCCCTCTGTCCTGGGTTTTCCCCTGCTTATGTCCGAGCTCTGGAATAGAAGTCTCTTGCAATATTACTCATCAAAACTTCTACCTCTTAGAGAGAGCAACAATTTGATGAGCATTGTTCTAGAACACCAGAGTATTATTTTTCATGATAGATAAAATACACTCAGTGCCATTTGCCTCTCACCAGCTTTTTCCCTTAATGGCAATTTTTGAGAGTATGGTGGCTTGTGAGGAGGTTAGTGTCCCAGTACATTCACTGAGATGGTTGAAAATCCTAGCCGTTAAAACACAGGCCATCTATACACAGAGAAAAGAAGGAGTTAAGCACAGGAAAGTCCTCCAAACAAAAAGCCTGGATGTTTACTGACCGGGCACTTGACTGCATTCAGCTGAGCATTTGGTTTGACTGTCACATGCTCAAAGACTGTCACTATCACCCAGATGAAAAACTCGGTCACCACCCTGATGAGCCTGTGGGTTTTTTGACAGAGCATAAGCATTATTCCTCCTGTGTGCTGCCCTTGTGTCTGGGCAGAATCGAAGTGGCAGAAAGGTTCCTTTTAATGGAGCTACACAGACTTTTTTTCCCTTTGTCGGTCAATGATGATTGAAAGACAGTCAAGTAATACGAACTCAAACACTTAGGAAATATGCAGACAGCTTTGGGATAGAATGGGGCTGTACTAACTCTTCCAGGGCTTACTCAGTTTAGAGAGAGTGTCAAAAGACACGTAGATGACACATTTTATTGGGATATATCAGCAGTCTAGGAACAAAGCTGAAACATTATGTGACATTGAAACAACCCCTGGAAGATGAACAGAAACTTACCAGCCAATTAAGCCGATGCCACTGTATTTTGTCTAAACCTATCTCTGAACTTGGGGAAAACGCATGATAATTAAGTGTAGTCACCCCACTGATGGTTGTTCAGGAGCCAGAGAAGATTAGCTCAGATGAGGACAGATCACAGAGAATGTGCCCCCTTCTGTCTATGAGTTTCTGCTTGATGAAATAACCCAGCCAAGCATCTCCAAGACCCAGGGCATCAGGCTGAGAGCTCTTGCCTGGGTCTGATTAGCAATGGCTCATGGATTGTCCCCTCCTAGAAGACGGGCTCCTGCTGTCCCCAGCCAGGCTCTCTGCCTGAGAAGGGCAGTACTAGAAATACCTGAGCAGCTGTCCCCGTGTTCCTGCTGTCACAAAGTACAAATGCATCTGTGGGTAAGGCTTCACAGCTAACCCACAGTAAATGCCAGCTCCATTAGTGTGGCAGGTAGACAATCTATTAGGAAATCGAAGGCCCCTCCCTCATTATAGGAAAACAAATGAGATTTTGCCTCGAAGGGGGGAGGGGATGCAAAGGAGTTCTTTGTTTGTTTGTTTGTTTGTTTGTTTGTTTGTTTTTCAAGGCAGATTTTTTTCTGTGTAACAGCCCTGGCTTTTCTGGAACTTGCTTTGTAGACTAGGCTAGCCCCTCTGCCTCCCAAGTGATGTGACTGAAGGGAGTGGGCTTTGGAGATATAGGGATGATACTTTGAATCCTGGTTGTGACAATACAAATGGGAGATCTGAACATATGCTTTGAAAGTTTTGAGCCTCCTTAAATGAAAAGTGAGAAAAATTCCTAACTCACAGCAATCAGGGAGACTGGAGGAGGTCAAAGGTGAAGAAGATAAACCGGAAGTATCCAAAGTAAAGACATACTTATGTGTATTCCCACGTAATTTTAGTATAGCTAGCCTCTCCACAAGTTGCTGAGCAGCTCTGTTGGCAGGGTGAGGACCAGATCTAAGTATCCAGTTCTCAACAGGATTTCTCATGCCCAGCAACTTTCTTAGTTCCCGTCTTTTGGAAATGCTTTGCCTGTCAGGGTATTGCCAAGACTCTCAAAGTCCTTCTTTCTAAGCACCTTACTTCCTTCTCTTCCCAGGAGGGCTTGAGGATGCAGTCCAACCTTGGAGAGACTCAGATCCACCACAAGTTCTTTTTATTATTGCCTTCTTGCAAGGTGAGAGAGGACAACGTCTCAGAATGAAAGATTCTTCTCCATGCCCTCTCGCAGCAGAGGCCCTAATTCATTTTTCATGGCCCCTTGCAGTGACAAAAGCCGCTGCCTTCTCTCTTGTAAGTGTGCTCCATGCAATAAGTCAAAGCTGATGTGCATTTTCCCCCTGGGTGCCGGGCGCACTTTGATTTAATTTGCCCTGTTGTTTGGCATGGAGCCTTTGCCAGCGAGTTTCTTCTCAGACCTGGGGAAGCGGGACCTGACAGCAATGGGGTGCAGTGACAGATGGGGTTCAGTGGGTAGTGTTTAAATAATTTGCTGCAATGATAAAGGAAACGCTGCAGAGTGACAGATGTTCCTGCAAACAGGCAGTTGGATAGACACACACACATCCTGTTTGTGAGAGACTCGGCCACATGACAACATGCTCCCACGGAGATAGCCCCACTCTTCTTGAGTTAGAATTGACAGAGTCACAGGAGAACTACATGAGCCCTCAGAGCCTCTCCTAAATGTCATGGAAATCATCTGTAAGCCATAAGATGATAGCTCCATGCTCTGCTTATGCCACTTTCACAGTGTCCATCCAGTAACAAGTCCCACCTTCCATATAGGTGAGAGCAGCTGAAACATCTGGGAGGAGTCAGGCTGGACCTAACCATGAAGTGATGCTGCCAGGGAACGCCTTACAGGATCCGTTGTGTGCTATTTGAACTTTATACACACCAAAATATGAACTAAATAAACCTCTTATTATAAATTATAGCACCTTGGTCTTTTATATTTTGTTAGAATAACAGAAAGTGGTACAGCACAGTTACAGAAGGTGGCCTGAACAAAAGTGATATAGTACATGTGACAGTCAAGGGATATTGGCAGAAGTATGAAGTGGCCGGTAAAACTCTCAAAGAAACATCCACAGATGTGTTTTCTAAGTGATTCGAAATCCAGTTGAGAAGATGAACCATCATAAGGGTATGTGTATGCATCATGGATGCACAACACAGCAGGTGATTGGTTTGTTTCTGCTCCTAGGATGAAGATGGGATTCTGACTGTTTCTACGTTTCTCTACACATTGCTTCTTGTGGTCATCAGAGGAGAGGACCAAGCTCTCTGACAATGGTCATTACCCATTTCTGATGCTGCAGTCATAAGTACAGATGAGCTATCAGTGCAACATCTTCCAAAACAAAGGGTTAGGTGAGTAGAAGAAACACAGCAAGATCTGATTGTGCAATAAGCTTGGAGCCACAGGGGTTGTGTGGAAGGAAAAGATCATCTAAGCAGGTGGGTTTGAGGGTTACATGTACATACTCGAATGTATGAGAATCCACCTTGGCCCGTGAGAAACATATGCAAAGATGTGGGGCACAGACAGCGGAGTGAAGATAGGAAAGTTCACTGTGCTTCTCGGTCTGCTTCTGGTTATTCTTAGGGCATTTGTTTAAGCGAGAATTTGAGTGTGACCTGCCATTTCTGAGAGAAAGATGGTGGCACTGTAAGAAGACCCAGGAAAAGGCATTTACTAAGAAAGAACTGAGAGGACATCAGAAAGGGAAGGATGTGGCCATTAGGGTCAGCACCCTAGTGAGAAGGCGTTGCTGAGGAGGCAGTAGAGCAAAGACAACTGAACCTGTCTCCAAGCCAAGACTCTGAAGCTGAACCTTGAAGGTGACTCAGGTGAATGGCAGAGAAGAGGAGGCACAACCGGAGCCCAGTCTGTTTGCTGGCTTACCTGTTGCGAACTGAACAGCTGTGGCTCTCACCACCCGCTTCTCCGACTGGGCAGTATACTTCCCTCTGAAAGGTGAACCCAGATTTGCCTCTTGGCATTTTCCGGATTTTGTTTTTACAGCTAATCAAACAAACATTAACCACCTGGGAACCCAGAAGCTGAGTTCCCAGAGCAGGCAAGTGACACCTTGACCTTTTGAGGGTACAGATGGAACACTGTCAGAGCCACTTCTGCAAGAAGCATTTAAAGGACTTAATCAGTCTTTTATTTTTTTTTTTAAAGCAGTCTGAAACTCAAGAGCAAGACACTATTATGTGTGAAGGAAAACTGAAGAGGCGATATAGCTAAAGTACAAGGATGGGGTAGAACAGAGCAGAGACAGGGAAGAAAAGACTAAAGCCGAGCCTTCTACCACCACTATTTTTTTTTTTTTTTTTTTTTAGCACGTATCGGAAACATCAGCTCAGCCTCTCATTCCAGGAGAGGTTAAACGTTGTGTTACTGATTCTCAACAAAGGTTATTTTCCTGTAGGGGACATTTGTCACTACACTGATGTGCTCTTAGCTATCCCAGTTTAGAAAATGAGTATGAATGACACCTGTTGAGTTGAGACAAGGGTCCTGGGAAACGTCTACAGTATATAGATGAGACCTCAGTTCACAAAGTCCACAGTGCCTGGAAAATCCAACAAGAAGCAGCTAGATACTGACCCTAAAAGAATCTCATCCATATTCAGAACAAAGAATGCTCTGGACTCCACCGAGCCACCAACCATGCCCTTTTCTTTGGACATGTGTTGCTGTTTCTCAACCTTAAGAAAAACAGTGAGCTGAGTTAGAGGAGATAAAGGGGCTTCCCAACAAACCACAGGAGAATTAGATGTGAAGGGGTTGTTAGAAGTGACATGGATATTTGCAGTTTATGTTGTTATGCTTAGTGAATTTATATAGTCTTATTTCTAAGAAACATTGACATATTTAAAAGTTTAAATATTCTTTTTTTTTTCTAATCCATAGACATCATTTGTATTTTCTTGAGCATCTTTCCATAACATTGTGCAACTTCCAATACACGGGTCTTTTACCTCCTTGTTAACTTTATTCCAAAGCAGTTCATTCTTCTTGGTGACCATAAATGGAATTAAACTCTTGATTGCTAGTTTGCATAACCAATTGCTACTATCATAAATAGAATTAATCTCCCGATTCCAGGTTTGCATAGCCAGTTGCTACTTATTTTGTGTGCTGAGAGTGTATTCTGCAACTTCAACATATTTGATGCCCTGTTTTCCTGATCTCAAAGAAAAGACTTTCAATTTTTGACCATGGAAAATAATGTTATCTTTGGCTTTTTTATCTGTGATCTCAATTGTGATATGATGCTTCCCATCCTTCTATGCCTAATTAGTTGGGACACTTTTCATGTGATGATGTCAAATTTTGTCGACTGTTTTTTCTCATGGAATGGGATGGTCATTTCAGGGCCATGCACAATACTCACATTATGAGTAAACCTATGTTTGTGAACAGATGAGACAATAAAGAAATTGTGGTGTATATACACAAATAAACAATATTCAGACTTGAATGAAATTCTGTTATTTTTGACAGAAGGAACTGCAGAACAATATACTAAAGCCACATAAGCCAGGCAGAGAAGAGCAAATACCACATGCTTTCACTTATGTGTGTTATTCTAAAGGATTGAATTCATAGAAGCAGAGAGAAGTACGGCGTTTAAAGACATTGAAAAGAGGAGTAAAGAGGAAATAGTTGTGAATAGAGGGGAGGAATATGTTAATGTTTTCCCTAATTTTGAGTTCTATTACACAGCATGATGAATACAGTTAATAATAGAGTATTGTACATTTCAAAATTTCTAAGAGTAAATTTTAAACAATCTCATAACAAAAAATGTTAAGTATATAAAGTGATGGATATGCTAACTAGCTTGATTTAATTATTCCACATTGTATTCATAAATCATAACATCATTTTGTATCCTATAAATTCATACAATTACAAATTGTCAATTTACAGCAGTTTTTTATTTTTTATTTTTTTTAAGCAAGCAAGAGATGCAGGGAGGTGGAAAAGATGCTCCTCTGTTGGGAAGAGGTGGGGCTGATGAGACTGTCAGTCTGGCTGGGGCTGAGCTGAGCACAGTCTGTCACTGTGACTGGGAGCTAGTACAGCCTGGCTGTCAGCCTGAGTTAGGGGTTCCAGTCTAGGGGATGGTGGGCTGGAGGCAGGAGTCTGGAAGGCAAAGAACCCTGGGCCTAATGCAGGGAGATATCTTCCAGCTTCTCCTTGGCCTAAATTTACAGCCAACCTTTCAATGCCTGTGTTGCTTCTCCAGATTCTGCATTTGAACAACTTTTGGAAATCTGGGGTGCTAACTAACTCAACTCCCCCCTCTCACGTCTAATTATTGGGGTAGGTTTTCAGCAGACAAGAAGTCAGACCTCATTCTCTATGAACCCCTGCATGTACACCTGAATCTTCTAGCTATTAGGCTAACACCTGTTAACAGCCAGTCTCCTGGAAGAGAAGAGGGTCAGGTTTACTGAATCATGAGACTAAGAAACATGACTAAAGCCAGGACTGAAGATACTGACCATAACTTAGCCACATTATTTTATCATGCATGAAAACACTTCTTTTGTGAGAGACATGGAAATGGGTAATCATATAGACTCAGAGGACAGCTGGCCACAGGATCATGAGCAAGTTATTTCCCTTCCTCAAGATCTTATATCAGTTATTTACAAATGGAATAAAAAAATATGAGCTTGATGAGTTTTAAGGTTATATGTGGACTAAAAAAGGATAAATTAAATGGTGTGTGTGTGTGTGTGTGTGTGTGTGTGTGTGTGTATACTTTAGATAGGTTGCAATTTACTTGCTTTTCAAGCTTATTTTCTCTTTGTGCCTAGGCCCCTTTTAATAAATGTGCTATGATAGACACAAACACTATGTTTGACAGGCTGTGCCTCAGTCCTGGTTTGTCTGCATGTCTCAGGCTGATGTTTTAATAAGAATGATTTCATTTTCCCATTGAAAGTCTAAGAAGAATGTTATATCTATCCCATAGGATCATCAGGAGAATCAGAGGCAGCTCATGGGAAAAACACACAAGAGATTCAACAGCCCTAGGTAAACCAGAGTCATTATCATCAGCAGATAGAGTCTGCTGCTAGCCCCTGGGGATGCATCCTAGGGAGAGAGTTTTGCTCTTGGGCACTGCTGTGAAAACATATTATATAGGCATTCTCTGAATAGCAGAAATAAGACACAGTCATGTGACACAGAATGACTATTTTCCTCAAACTGTTGGTGTCCTGAGAGATATCTTTGTGGTCAGTATTCCTAGAGGAAAAACTTTGTCAAAATTTAGAGAAAACTCTGGATTCGGTAGATAATGTGCTGGACTTTTTAGAATTCCACATACACCATATGTGTCATAGATAATGAAATGACATGAAGCACACATGCTTTCCTAAACATATTGGCAAACCTGAATCTTTCTCCCGACAGAAGTATCTTTTCTCGTCCTCAAAATTATCAGTGCTTCTCTGAACACAACCTCAAAAATGACAGTGCAAATAGTACATGTTTATCTTACTTACCCACCCACAAGTCAGGGATGAAAGCACTCATGTATGCATACATGTCCAGACTTCTTTCCCACAAATGATCTCTTCAAGGAGTATCCCATAGCTGCACTAGTTTTGTTACTTAAGTTTTAAGCAAAAGCTCTGGTTCTAGCAGCCCAGAAATCTAGGCTTGACCACCAGTAGCAAATGCTAATTAAAGAAATGAGAACATTTAATTAATGTGATCAAACCAGGAAGGGGGACAGATTACCTGATGACCCCAAGCCTACCTTCAAGATTCTGATGTGTTATGTTTAAACAGAGAAAGAAGATTGGCAGGATGTAACAGGTATGCATAATTAAGCAGGTTTGGCTAATGTGTGGTTCTGT
>NW_023045754.1:0-10705 GCF_011762505.2 Arvicanthis niloticus | reverse complement strand
GAAATCTCATCCTGACTTGGCAGGAGTATTACCCCACACTGGGCCTGCATGTTCCCGCAGACATGTAGACCTGTGCCCCCACCTTGTCCACAGAGGAAGTCATGTAGCCTGATGGCCAGGTTAAGCTTGCTTTCCCCTTACATGTCATGTTCAGCAACACTCGGAATTACTTTTTCATGCAAATGAGGCATTTCCAGGACTCAGCCCAACCAAGATATGCGTTCTCTCTGAAGACCCCCTCCTTACTCCCCATAGGGTTTAAAGTCTTGTTCCCATCAATCAGAGAGCTTCCTGAAGCCTGTCTTCCCAGAGTCTGTTCTTTTTGTACTTCCTCATCACTGAGGTCTCTATCACTTTGGCTATTTCCATCCCATTATCCCTCCGTGTGGTCTCTGGTCTGATTACAGGCCATCATGCCATCAAGGGAGAGGGATCAAAGTGGGATTGATAGCTGGCACCCAACATGAGGTGCAAAGAGGGTGCATAACACACAAAAGGAAGGAGGTGGATAAGCCATCCCCCACAGAGGCCGTTCATCTGCCTTGCTGATCTTGCCTCTCCACTATGAGAAACTGCATTGTCTCTCTTTCCTTCTGTCAGTTACTTCTGGGTTTATGACATCATGAGGTATCAAACACTACAAAGTGGCAATTGAAACCCTCTAGCCAGGGCTACATCCTGGCATGGATGGAAGACCAGAACTTCTACTTCTTTGTCCTCCTTCAAACAAACAAACAAACAAACAAACAAACATCCTTGCCCCCAAAACCAGTGATGCAAATGTCCAGAAATATTTCTTTCTGTCTGAAAAGAAAAGATTTCTCCTTCAGAAAAGAAAGGCCACGTCTCTCTCCTTCTCCTCTCTGTCCCTTTCCCTCCTCTCTCTGTCTCTGTCTCTCTCTCTTACACACACACACACACACACACACACACACACACACACACACACACACACACAAAGTTATAGAAACCCTAGGGGGAGGACAATGATTTGAAATCAAAAGGCAGGATAAAAGCATGAAGTTTTTTTTTTTTTTAATTGGAAAATATAATTCCATTTTAAATGAACCTATATTCTCTACATCTTGGCAAGACTAGGAATGGAACTTTAAAATGTGATATCAATAGTAATGATGAGAAAAATAAAACTTCTCAAGGGATGTTTAGAGTAAAAAAAATGGTGTCACAGCCACATGGACTTTGATAGGTCTATTAACATTGCCACTTTTCAAATATGCAGAATATAAGTCTCTGATTTCAGCATCTGACTTAGTGAAGGAAAATTAATAGGCATGGTTTTACAAAACTTTCCTTCCACTATACTTTAAAAACCTTTACCAATGTTCATATTAAATGAATGTTTAATATTTTCCCGAGCAGGCTTAAAAACTGTAAAACTGCTGTTCCACAGGCATGTTCAGGCCTCAGCAGGCAGGGAGAAAGAAGGGAAGACCTCCCACCCTGACAAACCAGCATGGTCCCTGAAAATGTAGTCTTTGATATGTCCATGGCAGAATTTCAAAGAAATGTGGCGCATAGTATTCAATCAGTGCCCAAAATGATGCCTGGCTGAATTTTCTAGAAGGTTTGCCAAACTGGGAAACTTGTAGATGTTTCTAAGTCGGTGGATGCAGTCTCTAACCAGCAGAATACCCAGAGGGCTGTGGCTAGAGCGGAACCGCAGCGTATACAAAGGGACCATGAGCTTTGTTGCAATTGCTCAGAAGACTTTGTGCTACTGGTTTGCCTTGAGACAGGGGTTATTTCCAAAGAGATAAGCTGAGGGGCTGGGAAGGTGTGTTAGTCTAGTCCTCTGCAAACATAAGGACCTGAGAGCTCATCCCCTGAACCACGTAAGTTGGTTACAATGGTGTGTACCTATAATTCTGCACCAAGGGGGAAGACAGGTTGAATGCCAGGAATTACTTGTCAGACAGCCTTGCTCAATCAGACCTAGTTCAATGAGAGACCCTTTGCCAAAAATAGAGAGAGGGACAACAGCCACATCGACCCTCTGGCCTTCGCACTAATATGCAAGGGTGAGAACCCATGTATATACACATGAATACATAAGCATGCCCCTAATACACAGAAAGAGACATTGAGACTTTTGGTGAATTGTAGATAAGAAAGCTGTATCCTGAGAATAGTTACGGAAACAATTAAGACTTCCAGAAACGTTCCAGTGTCTTCTGAGTGTTCTTTATAACTGAAAAGAAAAATCCAGGTAAAATCTGTAGCCAAGAAATCAAGAAGACTTAAGGTTTCATGGATAAAGGTTATCATTTAAGTATTATGGAGTGGGATTCGAGAAGTAAACCAGAGGGCAATGGTGGCAAAAAGCTTTATTTACTTTTTAATTGGAGACTCGGAGGCCCATACATTCAGCACAGTAGCCTTTGTGGAGAAATGAACACATGTGTCAATGGTACAGCCTGCACAGCAAATTAAACATGTGGGAGTAAATGCTATTATGCAAGATCCTGGCATCTGAGGGGGAAGAGCAAAGAAGAAATGCATTCTGGAAAATTGCCTGTGTCAAAGAAAGCTGGGGTAATATTGAGAATGCGATGGGCTAGAGAGACCAAAAGTAAACAAAGCTTTCTTTCTGGAAACTGAGAAAAATAAAGATAATTATTATCGTCCATATCTACTGTACATGCTAAATAGTTGTTCAGTTGGTGCTTCATTCTTGCATGTATCTAAGAAGAACTGAACAAACACTTGCTAGAGACAACAGGATAGAGGAAGGCAGGCAGGAACTGACCAGGGAGAGGAGAGACACAGTGAGTTATAGTTTATCTACAGGGTGGCAAAAAAGATAGTCTATGTAAAGTGCTCGTGACTGGGTCTGATATACCAAGGTGGTCAAGAAATGCTAAATATCATGATCACCACCACCATTATATTTTGGAGAGAGGGTGTGCCAGAAATGCTTTGTTTGTCAGCGTTACCAATAAACCCTCCTTGAAAATCCTTCTACGTGTGTGTCAACCCACTTTGATTTTGCTTATATCCCCTGTATTACATGGGTTCTTTTATGTCATATTTGCCAATAACTTCCTTATTCCAAAATCAGTGGGCAACAGCAGATTTTACACATACATACAAACACACAGAGACAGGCAGGTAGACAGACAGACAGACACACACACACACACAGAGAGCGAGCAAGAGAGACAGAGAGAGAGAGAGAGAGAGACAGAGACAGAGACAGAAAAAGAGAGTGGGATCTCTAATGATATTCTGCTGTACTCATAGATCAGCGCCTTGTCATCAGAGAGCCACAGCCAGCTGGGAGCAGATGCAGAGATCCACAGATTAAGAAGATCTTAAGCCATAGATCTTCTTCTATAGAGAGAAGGAGAAAGTCTAAATTGGAGGTCTCCATGGGGGTCCCTCCGCTCAGAGCTCAGGAGAATCCCATGGAAGAGAAAAAGACTGTAGGAGTCAAAGTGGATGAAGAACACCAGAAGAACGTGGCTAGTGAGCTAACTAGGGTTCATACGGGCTCACAGAGACTGAAGCAGCAAGCGCAGGACCTGAGTGGGTTTGTGATAGGTACTCTGCATATATGTGTGGCTGTTAGCTGGTGTTTTGGTGAGACTCCTAGCAGTGGGCGTGGTGTGTGTCTTATCTTGTTTGCCATCTCTTGGGAAGCTGTTCCTCCTATTGGGTTGCCATGTCCAGCCTCAATATGAGGGCTTTTGCCTTGTCTTACTGTATCTTGTTCTGTCATGTTTGGTTATTGTCTCCTGGAGGCCTGCTCTTTTCTGATGAGGAAATGGAGAAGGGTTGGATCTCTGGGAGAGGAGTGGGTGGGTCACGGAGCAGGGAGGCGTGGAAAAAGGGAAAATGTGGTTGGGATGTATTGTATGATAGAATCTATTTTCAATTTCAAAAAATAAGTAAAGTTTTTCAGTGTCTTCAGTGTTAACCAAATATAATTCAACAGATTTGGGCTTCCCATGCATATACAGATGGTACTGTTTTGCTAACCCATTTATCCTAGGCGATAGAAGGTGTGTCTGAAGGTCGGTCACTGGAAGTCCTCAGAAATTAGGGCAGGCTTAGTAGAGTGTAGATCTTAATGTGCAGACCCTCGAAGGACAGGATAATGATGGGCACAAACCCTCCATCCCATCCCAGAGGTTTGCAACTCTGTGCCTTGACCTATCTCAAACCTCTTCCTGTTTTCCTTACCCTTTAGCATAACTTCCGCATCATAGCTAAAGGAATGGCTTTCCTGATCTGCTGTTTAATCAGCCCTCACTGTGAATGGGAATATTCTTTCCATTCTGAGGCTGCCATTGTATTATACTAGACCTTATTCATTGAATTTAGTTTCTTTGAAAGAAGACAGCTACTGTGTTCCATTCAACTTTGTACATGACTGTGAACATAAACTGGGAATTTAGAAGCTACTTTAAACACTGTGTGTGTGTGTGTGCTTGCACATGTGTTGCACGCACACTTCCATGTGCCTAGGGTAATTAAGCTATTTGGATTATGTCAGATATAAAACAGACTTACAAAGAATTAAAGCCAGGTGAAGACCATCATAAAACAGGCTAGAAGAAGTTTTCTATTTACCATTTGTTCTGCAAAGTTTCACTGAGCTCTGATTGTGTGTGGGGAAAACCTGACTGGGAAACCAACAATGAAAAGGCCTGGGTATGAAAATAGCTAGTATTTACCAAGGACATTCTATGTGGTTGGGTGGCAGAGTGCTAGGGGTCTTAGAGATATTCAATAGACATAATGATCGGAAGCATAACCAAGATTATGGTATAGGACTGTGTTGGTGCATGCCTTCACAAAGGGACTTGCAGAGAGTTAGGACAGGAGCAGAAAGCCAGGGTGTCTATTACTCGTTATGTTTTGCCCTGCAAGCTAGGGTTGAAGAGAAAGCTTTTTTCTTGCTAGCATACTTCCAGGTAGGGAAATCAAGACTAGCTGCCTAGTCATTATATTGTGTTAGTCAATTGGAATTCAACTTGTAAAGAGGAACGAGTGTTGGGTTCATTGTTTCATACATGCTAGTACATGAAAGACTGTTGCTTTTGGTGTGTGGTAAGAAATATATCATGGACAAAGGAAATCTGGAAGAAAAAGATAGACAGAAAGAAAGGGCATGGGTCCAGTATCCCCTTCATGACATACTCCCAATAAACAGCTTTCTCCAGGTGTATGCATTCCTCTCTCCAGAACCTGTATCATCTCCCAGCTACACAGAGGTAAGGAAATGAAGTTTGTAGAGGTCTTCAGAAAATGAGTTGGTCGTGATGAGAAGCAAGCGTAGCGCCAGTCCCAGCAACTTACTTGACCACTGTTGGCCGCGCTGTCTCGCATGTAGCGAGGTGCCCATGTTAGTTCGTACTCACTGAATTCACAAGTATGCTTAATCCTCACAATAACCCGTAGAATCAGATCCTCTTAGGACACAGCAATGCTTCATCCTCTGTAATCTAGAGATATGGGCTGTTGTAGGCATGACTGTTCCCCTGGTAGAATGAAGCGGAGTCTCACTGATCAGAACTAATTGGCTAATTGATATGCTTCAGATATCTTACCAAGCAAAAGACAGTTAATTAAAAACAAAATATTATCCATAGCAGTGGGAGTTAAACTAATCGGTGATGAGAAATGAAGAGTCAGAACTGAAATGAACAGATTCCCTTCTAAGCAACTCTAGCAATAAATTTATGGGATGTTGCAACCAGTAGAGTGACTAGCTAGCCAAAGCACAAACTACTAGCTTGCAAACACAGGCTATAGTTTATGATATGATAAAATCAAAATGCCAAATTAGATAGGGGAAGATGGCCTACTCATCAATGGTACAGAGACAAGCTTGACCTTGGGGACAATAGTTGTGTTTACAGTCATGTTTGACATGACCAATAGAGTAAATTATTTGTTATAATAAAAATATTAGTTTTGCTTGAAACTGAGCTTAACTCTTTAGCCCAGGCTGGCCTCAAAACTCACGGTGATATGTCAGCCTTAGCATCTCCAGCACTCTAATTCCCCACAACTGGCTACATTATAATAAAATGTTTATGACAGAATGAATGGTGGAAATAACTTAATAGGCAAAGAATAAAACCATCTTATGGAGAACACCAAGCGATCACTTAAAGATAATTTGTATGGACTATTGTCTTTTGTTCGTTTGTTGTTAGTATCTTCCTACCCAGTCTCATACTACTAGAGAATGTACAAGAAGCCACTGATTGTGGCTGTCAGTGGCGAAGACAATTAAGGAGAAGAGGGCTAGAAGTCAGTGAGATTTTCATCCATTCTGGGCCGTGTAACACATGACTTTTTCAAATGATCACGCTAAAAAGGTAAAAATAACAAGAAAAGGTTCTGACTTACTGCTCAAAGCTCCCACTCAGTGCAGCTTTGGGGTAGGTTTATTAAACTTAAGAGACATACTTCCTCATTTTTATGAGGAAGATTATAATGGGTTTTTTTTTTTTGTTGTTGTTTTATAAGGCTTAAATTAGGTATTGTATAGAAAGTTTTTACTGTAGTAACTTACAGAGTAACACAAGAACTCTTTTCTGTAATCTTTTCCTTGGAGATGGAAATCAGAGACCATGATTGTAGAAGACTGAAGAACAGAATTGAAGGCACTCAAGTCATTACATTAAAGACTGCGTTATATTAAGTCCACATTCTCTGAATTATATATGTCCATTGATGTATACAATTTAAATGATGTACATGTGTCTATACTGTATTCATATACAAAGTCTGCTGTCTACCTGTTATCATTCTACCTTTTATACAGAATTATTATTCATTCTGCTTTTTATACAAAATTATTTCACAATGCCTATTTCTAGTCACTGAAAAATCCTTTCAATTATATTGCACTATCAGAATTCAAATGCTACATTTTTACCCAGAAGAGATATCTTAGGTCATAATTTTCCTCTAAGTTGAGTTTTTTATTGGATTGTATTTACACAGCAGAAATGAGTGGGACATTCATAGTTATTGCTTTCCAGAACAACTGGTAAATTAAAAGCAAAGGATTGAACATTTTGGCTGTTGCTCTTTGTGACAGACAACGTTATAGGCCACTGCTTCATGTGGTTAATATGTCTGATTGAAGCAAGAGTTAGCTGGAGGTGACACGGTAAAGCCAAGTCAGAAGGTTAATAGCAGCAAATTCCATGGTGGTTAAGATAACGGTCAGTAGTTACAAGGGAACAATTTTAGGGGACCATGTTCAGTTTTGGACCATCATGATTTAATATATTATTACAGTGCCTGCATAATCTTCCTAATTCAGATAAGTCAAGGCTAAATAATAAATACAATAGCAAGTAAAACACTTGCTCTAAATTGCGAGTAAAGTATAGATTTTCAGGGAAGAAGTTTAGATAAAATTTAGTGTGTGTGTGTGTGTGTGTGAATCTATCTATATGTATGTCTATTTATAAAATAAATTTATTTATACTCTCTAAAATTGGGGGCACATCATTTATTAATTTTTACATAAAACTAAAATTAAGACTACACTGACTATAGTCAGTGCTTTTGAAGGCCTAGCCTGGGAAACACTGGGAATGTAGATAAAATGAGGGAGAGAAGAACGGCACTGAAGTATTTTTACTATGTATATAGAATTCATATGTCTTCCTAAATGCTAGACAGCAGAGACTGAGATGTTGAAACAAAGATCTTCACACAAGAAGAGCTGAGAAGCCAAGCCATGAAAACATCCACTAAAACCATCGACTGAAAAGCAGCTTGGTACTGAAAGGCCAGCTTGGTGCTGATGGCACTTCCTCAATTTTTTGGAATTGGCTGTGGGATGAAAGACCGGTTGTGCCACAGGAAGACTCTCAGGCTCAGGCCTCAAAGATCACAGGACTTCGTTTGGAAAAAAAATTCACTTTGAGTCTCCTAATTAATCTTTGTTAGGAAACTTTCTTGAATAGCTGGTGTAGAACCTATTAGTTTGACTCCTACGTGAGGAAAAACTGTTTCTACTCTGAATTTTCTTCTGAAATGAGTACAAGATGGTCCCATTCAGACTCTCTGTAGAACAATGGCTATCTACTATTCTAAAATACACCCAATGTTTCTTCTCATTATTATCATAATAATTTTATTGCTTTTGCATACATGTTCTTTTCCTATGCCCATCCAGTGTCTAGTGTGGTACTATAAAACCAGAGAGGAGTTAGTAATGGGTACGTCAAGTTTGGATCTGGTATATCCTTCAAGGCCAATGATTTAAATTCTTGGTCCCTCAGTGTGGTGGTTTGAATAGGCTTGGCCCTAGTTAAAAGGTGTTACGTTGCTGGAGTAGGTATGGCCTTGTTGGAGGAAGTATGTCACTGTGGAGGTGGGCTCCCTCCTAGCTGCTGGAACTAAGTCTTCTCCTGATAGCCTTTGGAACAGAATGTAGAATTCTCAGCTCTTTCAGCATCATGCCTGGCCTGTTTCCCATCATGATGATAATAGACTGAATCTCAGAACCTGTAAGCCAGCCCCAGTTAAGTGTTGTCCTTTATAAGAGTTGCCTTGGTCATGGTATTTCTTCACAGGAATGGAAAACCTAAGACACTCAGTTTTTTGCTGTTGGAAAATAGTAAAATCATTATGAGACTGAGGATAAAGGGAGGGCATTGGAGAAGTATCCTAGAAGGACTGTGCTTCTCAGCCACTTTTGCTTTCTTGGTATTCTATTATAGTAATGTAACTATGTAGACAATACAAAAGTCTATTTGTTTTAAATGTATCTAGCCTTTACCTTATGTTATTATCTTATGTTTTGTGCATTGATTTGTGCATCTGCATGAAGAGAGATCAAAATAGATGATTTGCTCATCATCATACTGTAAAACCACGTGATTATTCCTCCCAAACTATCCTTTATGTTAAATCTCTTGCATTGTGCCTGGCATAGTGCAGATTATGAAAATACTATGGACTAAATAGGAAATGAATTCAGAATGAACTTAAAACAGATAGTGTTACTGTTTGTGATGACTGATACTGATTATTAACTTGACAGGATTTAAAATCACCTAAGAGGCAAGTCTCTGGACAGACCTGGGAGCCATTAACTTGATTAGGTTAGGGTCTGGGCAAACTTGTTTAGATGTTTAGGCATTCTTTAGATAAGATTAATTGATGTGGGAAGACCCTCTTTAAACTGTGGGCAGCACATTTTCAGGGCTAAGGTTCTTGGCTGAATAAAAGGGAGAAAGCAGACTGAGCAACAACACTGCTTGCTCTCTTCTTCCTGGATTCGATGTGACCATGCAGTGCAAACACCAGCTGTCACGCTTTCTTATCTTATTGGCCTGTACCCTTGGCGTGTGAGCCCAAATTGACCTTTCCTTCTTTATGTTGTTTTGCAATTTTGACACAGCAATTAGGAGAATGAGTACAATATCTCTGTAAATAGTGCCCCTACATTTGAACCCTGAGCTCTATGATATCTCTGTGAATAGTACTGTACACTTGAATCATGGGCTCTAATTGGAATGGCATTTTGTCACTCACACGTAGACAATGGGGTAAAGAAAATAAATGATGTTCAGCTGGTGACTTAATAACAAAAAGTTGTTGCAGGATATTTGATCACACCAAGATTCTGTTATTTACTAAAACCTGTTTCTAGTTATGGTGTGGCTCAGCCCTTAGCACGTACCTTTAATCCCTCTGGCTGGAATACAGACACACCCTTAGTACACACTTTTAATCCCAAACAATGAACATAACTTTACTTGGAGAAGAAAGCACCCATGTATGAAAGTGATGTCTATCTAATTAAGTAGTAGACAAAGAAAGATTTGACAGACTAGTATATGCTCACCTCTTATAAGAAGAAAGAGGAAAGGGAAGCTACTTGAGGGGGTTGCAGAGAAAGGGGGCAGTTTCAACTGGGAGAGATTTACAGAGACAGGTTGAAGAGAGAACAAGCTAGGCACAGGTGGAGACAGAATGAGCTGGAGAATGAGGAGCCAGAGGATCAGAACAGACTGCTAGAATTAGTTTTAGGCCAAGCAGAGATATTCATGAGAAGCTGAGAGAAGCCAGATTAATTCAGTCAGGTTAGAGAAGAGTTTGAGCCAAAACAGTTGGGTTGTATCAGCCAGGTAGGGTTCAGAAAGAACTAGAATGAGCTTATTCAACAGCAAGTCTCAGAGGCTGAAAACATTCTAGGCCGAGATAAGATTGTACAGAGGCTAAAAGCTTCCAGGACTAGGGCTAGGTGAGCAGACAGAGGCAGTAAGTAAGCCTCCAGACAACAATTATATCCGGAGAATAAAAGATACTCTAACAAAAGTTAGTTGAAACATACTAGTACTCATTGTACATAGTACAACATAGTACATTGCTCCTTCTATATTTAATGGCATCGCTTGATGACTATTTATAGAAAGTTTTTTAAAGTAGCCTTCATTTTTTTTCTTCTTAATGGGATTAAGTTAATAAACATACTTCATGTTTCCTTTTAAATATTGCCTCTGATGCACTGAAACTAGTAATCTAGTTTATTTTATGTGCACAGGGTTTGAAAAATATAAGAAATCTATGTTGAGGAATTTACAGAATATACATGGGTTTGGCAAGCGATTTCGGTTCTCCCTGCATTTCAACAGAATACGAAGAAAGAAGAATTAACGATTTGCTTACTAATTATAGGAATAAACTTCGAAATGGAAAGAAA
>NW_023045753.1:0-10777 GCF_011762505.2 Arvicanthis niloticus | reverse complement strand
TCTGGCCTTGACTTTGTTTAAAATGAGCTAAAACAATATTGAGAAAGTGAGAATCAGTCTGTCCCATAGCGTCTGTTAAAGTCCAGTAGATACAGAAACCAAATACCACAAGGAACACCTCCACTCCGGTCTGGCCTGACCCAACTTATTTTGGTATGCTGTCCAGGAAAAAAGCGGCTGACTCTGGGCAGGAATGATTGGTCAGACCAGCCTAACCCAGCCTCCCACACAGCTCACTGCAGTTAGGAAGCAGGAGATAAATGCTTTCGCAGGAGTGTGGAGAAGATCTTCGAGGACAGGCCGCTCCTGAGACAAGGCACCAGCTTGGGATGTGAGGGAAGACAGGGTCCTGCCTCTGATGAGCGTGAGTTTATCAGCATTGGATTACTCCATGGACCAACTGGCACAAGAGATCCTGGGTTTCTGGATAAAAACTGTGCTTCAGGCAGAGCCATTCCACACTTTCAACAGCCCTTGTCTGTGTGTTTACCCCCTCCTTCTCCCTCTCATTCTGTCTCTTCCTGCATCTCCCTCCCCTTCTTTGTTCTATGCCCAAATCCACAGTGTCTGCCCTTGCTCAAAATTCTCAAGTTTTCCAGGTTCCTCTTCCAGACCTCAGAATCTCACCCTGTGTCTGTCTGCTCAGCAGGATGCTGTGGTTAAGTGTGCTTGGGCTGGACCTGGGCTCTGTGGTGGCTTCGCCATGGCATCTTCTGCTGCTTGGAGCAGCTTCCTGGATTTTGGCCAGAATTCTTGCCTGGACTTACTCATTCTGTGAGAACTGCTCCCGCCTCAGGTGTTTTCCTCAGCCCCCTAAAAGAAACTGGTTTTTGGGTCACTTAGGCATGGTAAGTATGGCAGCAGATAGGCTGGGGTATCGGGGTGTATGTGTTCCCTAGAACTCAGGAAAGGTCTGGAGCCTGGAGCAGGGAGAAGCAGGGAAAGCTAGTTGAGCCCCTCTCTCCTCGTCACATCCCACAGCCGTTTGCCTTTCTGTCAAACTAGTGCTTGGTGACCTTCTTTTCCTTATGAGGCACCAGCCCCACTGTGGGTCACTGTCTCACCAGGACTGAGGTTTCCTCAGTGCCTGGACGGTGTCATATCAGTGGCTCCTGTGGTGAACAGCACAGAGCAGTGGCATCTCTGGTATATTCAGTTTCAGTGTTGGATGTGAGGTCTTCCTTCTGTATATTCAAGGTCTTGCCTCCTGCCTGGCTCATCTCTCTTGCTTTCAGATCAGTGTGTGTATGTCTCTGGGTTGCTTCTTGCCCTGCAGGATTCAGCTGTGATTTCTCACCTCTGCCTACTCTTTGGGGACAGAAGAGAGATTGTATGGTTTTATTCCCTTCAACTTCTTGGCCACTCTCCTTTCTCATCTTGCCCTCTATCCTGAAGATGCATTAGTGGCTCCATTATGCAATACAGGTCAAAGATGAACACTTTGAACGTTGGTAGTGATTATCTGAAGGGCCAAGAGTTTGTGTATTCTAAGCACCGACTTTATTCCAAAGCCACATCACAGCATGGCCAACTTCTCTCTGGTCTCATCGCAATGACTAAGCTTCCTGGGAAGGCCTTAGTTCCTACTCAGCACCTTCCCTGGTCACCAGAGTCCCTTGCTCCATGCTGCTCCATGTTGCATAACCACGTCTTGGATTAGATATCATTCACCACATAGATATCATCACCAATGCTGGCCGTTCAATCAGGTACTGCTTCTCTCAACAGAACCCTCTTTCCCACCAACATTCTCACTGAACCATTGCTATCCAATGTCTTCTCAGCATCTCCATCCTTGTACACACTAACCATCAGCTTCCTGACAGTTCCCTTTCATCTCCCCATTAGTTCACATGCCACTGAAGATTCGAAGGCTGAGGTTCTTGACAATTCATTTATTCCTGTAGGCATTTGGAAAAATGTTTCTTTTGATGACCCAAACTCCCACATGTTCTGTTGTGTTATCCACAGTGATACTGTAGAGTCAGGTGACATGTCAGCTCCCATTTATAGATTCCAAGGCTGCAGTTTCTGTACTAAACTTCAGCCTTGTTTCCTCTCCTTCCTTCTTCTCTTCTCCTTCCTCTTCCTCTTCTTCCTCTTCTTCTTCTTTTCTTCCTCTCCTCCTGCTCCTCTCCTTCTTCTTCTTCTGATTCTTTTCTTGTTCTTCCTGTTCTTCTTCTTCTTGTTCTTTTCTATTTCTGTTCTTTTTTTCTTTTCTTCTTCTTCTCTGTTCTTTTCTTGTCTGTTCTTCTTCCCTTCTTCATTCTCCTCCTCCTCTTCTTTCCCACCCCCTCCTCCTCCTCTCTTATTGTGTTTTCTTTGTTTTTGCTTACATGGTTTCTCTGTGTAGCTTTGGCTCTCTTTGAACTTGTTTGGTAGGCCAGGCTGGCCTTAAATTCACAGATACCTGCCTGGGATTAAATGCTTGTCCCAACACCATCAGGCTTCTGCCATCTGCTTATGGACAAAGGGTCATCATCACTGGTTGTTCCCTTTCCTGCTTGTTTCTCATTTCTCTCACACTTAGGACTTCCAGGTCCCTGGATCCTGGCTCTATCTCCTTCATTTTCTCAAAGCTCTCTGGTGCATTGGGTTGTCCACCTTTCCTAGAAGCTCCTATTGGTTTCTAAATTCCATCCATTCTTCTTGGTCTCCTCTGAGCTCCCTGAGGCCTTTCTCTGTCCACCATTGGGTTCCCTCCCCCCAGACTTTTCCACATGACTACCCTGCAACCCACTCCCATTTTCCCTCTCATGTCTTTCTTGAAGCATTCTTCTCACCCCAGGGACCCAGCTCCTAAGCCAGCCATCAGTTCCTCCTTAGATGACTTCCAAGTTCACATCTCTCTGGAACTGGGAAATTGGAAACCTCCACGATTCTTTGCTGCAATACTGGGGAGGTGCCTGCACAGAGCTGGTCTTAATAGGCTGTGGTGAATTAGGGACAAATGAGAGAATTGGGTGGTGATGAAATTAGCTGTAAGTTTACATGTAACTGGAGTGGAGGATGGAGAAGTGAGGAAGGAAGGGAGGAAGAGGAGAGATAGATGATTTAGCTGTAGGAAAAATCCCATAGAGAAAAAGATACACATATACTGGAGAGAGGGAGTGATCAGATGAAGGAAATGGAGAAGAATCAGAATTATGATAAAGAAATAAATACACACAAATATATTGAGATCTACCACTCTAATCATTTTCCTCTGCTACCAGTTACCTATCACATCTTTAAATGTCATCTACCTATGTTGCCTATAATGTATCTGTCTATGTATTCTCTATATATCTATCAGAAGCATACCATGTATCTGTCTGTCTGTCTGTCTGTCTGTCTATCCTCTTCATCATCAGTCCCTCTATGAAATAGTCACCTATCATCTACAATTTATACTGTATGTCTATCTGTCCTCTATCTATCTGTCATCTATCTATCTATCATCCATCCATCCATTGTTCCATCAATTTGTCTATATATGCATCATAATAGAGAGATGAGAAGGGTGATTCATCAGAGAGAGGGATGGAAAGACACGTGGGTACAGAAGGGAACACATGTAGTTGAACTATGGCTCATCAAGAGACTTCATGAGTAGTCCAAGCAGGAGGTAGAGGAATGAGCATGTTGGCCAGAAACAGGAGAATCTAAGATTCCATGCATGGACTGGCCTCAACCTTCTCCATCCTTAGATCAAGAGCAATGAGGAAGGCATGCGGTTGGTGACTGCAATGGGCCACACTTTCCGAGATATCCATCTCTGCTGGCTGGGACCAGCCATCCCTGTGCTGAGGCTTGTTGATCCTGCATTTGTTGCCCCTGTGCTCCAGGCCCCAGGTATTCATTCTAGGATCCTACCATTGCCTTCTTCTCTGTCTCTTATCTCAGCTCATTCTCCCTGATTGACCAAGGTGAGCAGCAGATGGCACTGTATCTGACAGTGGCCATGGCCATGTGGCTAACCTGTAGAGTGACTTTAGATAACGTCTGAGTCTCAATTGATGCTAAAATCTGAGCTGTGGATGATAGAAGCTCAACCAGTATGATCTAAGCCAGGGAAAGAAAACTTACTATCTTGGAATCTACTTGGTGGCAGAACATTGCTCACCATGAACAAAGTGGTAGTTCCATCCTAGAACTGGGAAAAATAATAACTTTGATAACTTTTGTTTCTGTATGTGTCTGCCTGTGGTTGTGGGTATGAGGGTGTGGGTCCATATGCATGTGTGTGTGCATGCATGTGGAGGACAGTAGACAATCTGAATTGCTATCCTTGAAACTCTATCTAACTTTATTGAGACCAGACCTCTCTCTTCCTGAGCTCACCCATTAATCTGGAGTGTCTGGCCAGTAAGGCCCAGGGATTCTCCTATCTCTACCTTCACAGCAGTAGCAACACCATATAGACATTTAAAAATTTATTTTTGAGGCATTTATTTATTTACTTTGAGATTCTTTGTAGCTCTAGCTGACCTGGAGTTCACTTGTAGAGCAGGCTAGCCTTGAACTCATAGAGACCCACGTTTGTCAGCTCCCAAGTGTTGATATTAAAGGTGTGTACTACCATGTCAGACCTTTATTTTTATTTTATGAGTGTTTACCTGCATGTATGTATGGGTACCACATGTATGCAGTACCCTTAGTGGCCATAAGAGGGTGGCAGAACCAGAGTTCTTTGGAACTAGAGTTACAGGTGGTTGTGAGTTGCCATGTGGGTGCCTTGAACTAAACCTAGTCTTCTGCAAGAGTTACCTTACTGACCCATCTCTCCATGAACAAGGATGGGATCTTTAATTTGTGTTTTATTTAGAATGTAGTGATCTGAGAAGAGAGTAGGTGAGTCCACCACCTGAAAAATTGCCTCATATCTCCTCTGCAGCCAGCAAAAGTGGACAGATTTTCTAGAGCTCAGTTTCAACCCTTTGGTCACAGTCAGTCTTGCCTCTGAGATTCAGGTTTCTTTCCTTATCATGCCCTACATTTCTCCCTTCTTATCAACCCTCCGTGCTGTTGTGTTCACACTAAAGGTGCCGAGTTTGACAAGGCTCTGTGGTGTGGGTCTTACATTCTTTTTGATACTCCCCGGATTGGGAGTAGTTAACTCAGAATAGCAAACTGTAAGCAATGTGTGCATCTTGCATTATTTACAATGTGTACATACAGACTCCTTTCAAAATATGGAGTGCAAATGGATCTGAATAGTGCTATGTAGACTAGAACAACATAGTGCTTTTTTAACTTCCATTTGTCCCCATGACATTCAACAGTATTCTTGTGATGTGGATACCTCCTGGGTGAACAGCCGAGGTTGTGAGAGGCATGTAACATACTGTGAACTTTTCCCCACCTCCCCATTTCAGTAAGTCTCAGCTGCCACAGCCACCTTGAATAGAAGTGACCAAGCTGGAGATAACTTGGCAACAGAGCGGAATGCAAAGAATTGCAGGGAAAGATGCACTAGAGTCAGAAGGGTCAGTGGGCCTTGGAGGTGCCTGACAGCTGCTAGAGGACAGATACAAGTCTTTGTGGTGGGCACATGGCTCTGAGAGTAGAAGGGCCCTTATTCTGCACACTTAATGCTTAGTATGGCATAGAGGAGAGAGCTAGAGGGTCTGTGACATATGTAGGTTTACATTTAGACTTGAATGGAACAATATTGAAGTGCCAATCTGGGATTATCCAAAGGCAGAAACAGGTCATCCGTACAGTTACACACTGTGTTGTGGCATGTCAGAGAATTCATGTGTGTTTTATATGACATGTCAAGCTAACATGTGCCCTTCATTTATATCAGATGTGTCAGGTATGTCAGAAAGCCACATTGATGGTGTGTCCCTGGACTTTGCAAAGGCTTGCAGATTGTTTGAACTAGTCTAAGGTGTGGAAGACATGGTGTACCATGTAGCAGCCCTGTGAAAGTATACTAAGTATGTCATGACTTTTCCTGCTGCTGCTAGTCTGATCTGGTCCTGCCTCACATTCTTCCTTTTTCATGGTTTCTTGTGTCCTGTTTCCTTTCTGTCTTCCTGTATTTGGAGGGGAAATGAAATCCCTGGGGCTGGGAGTTCTTGTCCCTCCGATAGTTTATCTGACCTTGTTTCCTAGCACTGTTCTCCTTGGCAGCTTTGGTGGCCCCAAAAGACATGACTTTCTACGCTTTGTGAAGCCGTGGCTGGGTGAGTACCTCAAGGTGAGGGTCAGAGGACACCTTGGGGTGAGAAAAAGATGCCACCTTTGCCCACTGACATTGCTGCCATCCCAGGCGATGGGCTTCCTGAGTTCTGGTGAGAAGTGGAACCGACATCGCCGTCTGCTGACACCTGCCTTCCACTTTGACATCCTGAAGCCCTATGTCAAGATTTTTAACCAGAGTGTGAACATCATGCACGTGAGTTCCTCAAACCTAGGGTCCCACATAGAGTAATGCAGAAAAGGTCATGGCTTCAGACAGATGTAGTCTGAAGGTGCTGTTCTGATCTGTGGTCTCAGGGGCATCAGTTTTCTTTCTGTGTCTCAGTTTCCCCATCTTTAAAGTAAGAATAATTAATTGTACTTAAAAGGTGATCAGAATGGTATCCTAGAGTCATGCCCTAGCATGCAGATGAGTTCATAGCAGACCAGTAGCTACTTTTCTTTACAGAAGCCCTGGAAAGTCACCCAACAGTTGCTGCTGTTGACTACAGAAGAAGCTCTTTCTGTGTAGGGGACTAGTTTAGACTTCACTCTAATGCCTGGCCATGGTGACGACACACTTCTTAATACCCACATGGGGAGAGACTGAGGAAGAAAGATTGTGAATCAAAGGCCAGTCCAAACTACATCACCAAGACCTTGTTTCAAAAAAAAAAAAAAACCTAAGATCCTTCCGGGAGAAGTTCATTGGGGAATGAGTGAATACGGTCAAAACTTATTTAAAAACCTAAGGTCTTTTATAGAGCTGGGTTCACTCTGGTTGTCAAGTAAGTATGGTTTTAAAAAGGAGAAAGCAGAACTTTACATGGACTCACTGTAACGACTGAGAATGAAGCATTACAAAACACTGAAACCATTTCTAGAGCCACGCCAGATGATAATTCCCATGATCACTTAGCGAGCACCTTCGGTATATGAAGTGTTAGGCCAGGTCCATGGACTACATTGGTCGATGTAATTTCCACTTTGCTGTGTTGTAGAGATGAATATGACTGTCATATTATGGATGATTAAATGAAAGGTCAGAGCGGTCAGTCCTCTCCAGGTTTACAAGGAATAAGAGAGCATGAAAGGCAGAGGGAACACTGACGTGCACTTTACAGGTGGTAAGTCATGTCAAGTTAACTGTTCTGGAAGACTTGACCAATCTGGAAGGCAGCAAGCTGACCAAGGGCGCACAGAGACAGAAAACTCAAGGCTTTGTCTCCTAACCTAGTGTTTTCATCTGTGATAGTGACGTCTTCTGCTACCACCAGTCAGGTTTTCCCTGGTGTCAGGACCCTTTTCTGGGGTTTAGTGTTGAGAAGGAGCTCCAACCATCCAAGGCTCATCCACATCTCTGCCCTCTGTTCAGGCCAAGTGGAAGCACCTATCCTTGGAAGGCAGTGCACGTCTGGAAATGTTTGAGAACATCAGCCTCATGACCTTGGACAGTCTGCAGAAATGCCTCTTTGGCTATGACAGCAACTGTCAGGGGTGAGTCCTGGCTCTGTCTTGGAACATGAGCTGTGTACAAGGGCACAAATAGGGAGTAGAGAGGAGTTGTGTTAAAACTGGCAGTGAGGGTCAGGGACTGGAGAGAGTCAGTGCTCCTCCTTGGGAGGTGGATAATTTGCATAAAGGCAAGGAGATGTGGGTGGGCAGGTGAAAGATGCAACTTAAAAGATTGAAGGTTGGGTTACAGTGTTGTCATAAAATTGTCTTAAGTAAAAACAAGGGAGGAAGACTTAGTCTGCCCACTAGTTTCACTGCATCATTGTGGACAGTAACAGGGTGAAGCACATTCCACCATGATGGCAGAGACAGATAGAGTACTGGTCAGTGCCAGCAAGCTTCCTCCTTCCCTTTTATTCATGTAGCTCCATCCAGTGGAAGAAGCTGTAAATTAACTCATTTAACTCCATCTGGAAACAAAACACCATCTGTGACATACAGACATATGCTTAAATAATCTCCCAGGCACATCTCGGTGTAATGTGTGTTTTCAAAGCTAACCACTGCAGGACCTTAAGACTCAAGCTAACCACTGCAGGACCTTAAGACTCAAAGCTAACCACTGCAGGACCTTAAGACTCAAAGCTAACCACTGCAGGACCTTAAGACTCAAAGCTAAACACTGCAGGACCTTAAGACAGCCTTTATGTTTTTTTTCTTTTCTTCTTTCCTTCCCTCCCCTTCCTTTTTTCCTTCTCGACAATGTCTCAGTCTGTAGTTAGTCTGGCCTGGAACTTACTATGTAGATTAGTTTGGCCTTGAGCTTCTGATCTCCCTGCATCTCCCTGCTGATTTTGGGCTCACAGTCAGGAGCCAGCCATCTCCAGCAAGTGGCCAGATCTTAAAGATGCTGAGTGTCCAGCCAGAAGGGTGTGAACTCCATCCAGAGTTTCCCAGAGCAAAAGAGAAGGTGTCTGTAAAGGAGGGGTTCTTGTCACAGTGACCTTGGGCATCCTAATCATTAGAGGAGCTTCAAAGAGATACAGGATGCAAGGAACCTAGAGAGGAGGCTCTGAGCCCGGTCAGAGTCACAGGACCAGCTGCTCAGTGAATGAGGGGATGAAATGATTTCCATATATACCCTGAGATCCTGGGTCAGGAGGCTACTTGTGGGAGCAGGAAACAGAATTTGTGCGTCATGGATGCCCTTTTCTCGATGGATCCTAATCCTGGAACTCTGGCTGGGTTTTTTCTGTGTGCCCAGTTCCTTCCTCTCTCTGCCTTGCCCTGCAGGTCTCCTAGTGAATACATTTCTGCCATCTTGGAACTCAGCTCCCTCATAATAAAAAGGTCATATCAGCTCTTGATGTACGTGGACTTCCTGTACTACCACACTGCTGATGGACGGCGCTTCCGCAAGGCTTGTGATCTGGTGCACAACTTCACAGATGCCGTCATCAGGGAGAGACGTCGCACTCTCTCCAGCCAAAGTGTTGATGAGTTCCTGAAGTCCAAGACTAAGTCTAAGACTTTGGACTTCATTGATGTACTCTTGTTGGCCAAGGTGGGCTCATGTGGGGTCTAGGTTACAGGACCTTCATGGTCAGTGTTAAGCAGAAGCTGGTCTTGACCAGGAGATATTGGGAAGTTACAGACAGTGCTTATGAAAACTGGGTACCACACAGAGTTCCATTTTAGGTGTGACTCTTTTGAAGGCTCTCCTAAAAGAGCAAAACATGGGTAGGAAACTAAGAAACCAAGGAAGAGATGGAAGCAGGCTGTGGAGAAGACACAGGAGGCACCTTCTGTGCAAACGGGTATCAGTCTGTCTCCCACCACCTGTCTTATGCTTTCACTGCTGTGAAGGGACAACATGAACAAGGTGACTCTGATAAAGGACATTTAATTGGGGATGGCATACAGTTTCAGAGGTTCAGTGTATTATCATCATGGAGGGAAGCATGGCAGTGTGCAGGCAGACATGGTGCTGGAGTGGGAGCTACGAGTTGTCCATCTTCATCTGAAGGCAGCCAGGAGGAGACTGTCTTCTGCACTGGGTAGAGCCTGGGCCTAAGGAGGCCTCAAAGCCCACCTACACAATGACATAGTTCCTTTAAACAAAGCCACACCCCCTCCATTAAGGCCACACCTCCTAATAGTGCCACTCTCTGTGGCCAAGCATTCAAGCGTTCACATGGGTGTTCTGAACACCACCTCAGACATGGTGTGAATTATGAGTCTTATTTTGTTTTCAGGATGAACATGGAAAGGAGCTGTCCATTGAGGACATCAGGGCAGAGGCTGACACCTTTATGTTTGGAGGTAAGGGTCCCTGTGTAGGGCTACAGGGACGGAAGAGATCTGCCCATCCTAGTAGTATTGTGTGGGGACCTAGAGTCCCTCCATTCTTTCCATCTGTTCCTTTTGGACCCTTACTGTCTGCATACAAGTCCCCCCTTGTGCTGAAACATGCCAGAGACCCAAACCTGTTTGTGTGTCCACCTTTCAGGTCATGACACCACAGCCAGTGCACTCTCCTGGATCCTGTACAACCTGGCAAGGCACCCAGAATACCAGGAGCGCTGCAGGCAGGAGGTTCTGGAGCTGCTGAAGGACCGAGAGACTGAAGAGATTGAATGGTGGGCATGGAAGTCTTTGCTGTTACAGCTTCTGGTCACCATGCTCATTGCTGCATTGCTTACAGGGTGTGTCTGTGTAGCTAAGGCTGACTTACAAAGTCTGAACACCTTTGCTTTCAGGGACTACATGCCCAGTTTGACATCTTCATTTAATGAATTTTGTTTCACATAGCAAGTTAGGGTTTGTTATGGAGTTTTCAAACCCAAGTTTTTCCCGATTGTCTTCCTCCACCTCATGAAGTTTCTTCTGGCTTTTGTTTGAGTCTTCTCTTTGTCATTCATAGACACCTCTTCTTCAGTCCTTGTGAAAAGAAATCCCATGGTGTATTTTGCTACTTTTTAGTAACATTTAGTAACAATGTTGCTGCCCTTCCATTGGTCCTGAGTTCAATTCCAAGGAACCACATGATGGCTCATAATCCTCTGTAATTAGATCTGATGCCCTCTTCTGTTGTGTCAGCAACAGCAGACTCAAATACATAACATCAATCAATCAATCAATCAATCAATCAATC